>NW_015645149.1:0-499 GCF_001515625.1 Sinocyclocheilus rhinocerous
TTTGTTTGGGCACTGCACGCTGATTTTACAGCGGACCTTTTAAAAGAAACAGTGTAACTTTTTTATGTTTGGTTGACTGCATTTTAGTTTGATGATGAATGGCTGAAATGTCAGGCAACGGTACAACTAATGTTGTTTAATCGACGCTGAATCATTTCTCGATTGGCGATGCATCGACTTATTTTCCCAGCCCTAGCGTTGATCTCTAGAGTTCTGCTGTGATCTGTCTAATGAAGCCTCTACAGCTTTGGCAGTGTCTTCAGAGTTTGCATAGGCGTTCAGATGTTGGTTTCTCGCTGCAGGACACCGTCTTTGTTCTCGCAGAGCTGCTGCGCCGCTTCAGCGTCTGCGTGGGTCTCCGTCTGCTCCTGCTCCTCGCGCTCGCCGCGTTTGTACGTCTCCTCTTGCTTGCGCTCGCGCTCCACCAGCCGATAGTTGATGAAGTTGGGTTTATGCTGCTATTCGTGCATATAAAGCTAAAGCCCTGTATAAAACCAAA
>NW_015645150.1:0-842 GCF_001515625.1 Sinocyclocheilus rhinocerous
GTTTCGGTTTCTTCTTCTCTTGTGTTTTGGAAATTCTGTACAGAATATGTGTACTAGCTCCCCCTACAGTATAACAATGAAAACACGGATTCTAGGAGCACAATTATAGCTAAAATGTATTTAGACTTTTTCTAAGTATAAGTCAAGTATACTTAAATGTCATTTTAAGTCTATTTCTGAGAAGTACATAAAGCCCATTTCTGAGAAGTACATAAAAAGTAGACTAAAAGTATAATTTCCTATTTTTAGTTTAAAAGAAGTACTAATAGCACACTTGAATAAACTTATTTTTCGTAAGGGTTATTAAACACACAGAGAGTTGTTCTCATGAAGACGTTTATAACAGTACTGTCCCGCATCACGAGAGCCTCGTCCTCTTTATGAGAACCAGAGGGGATCAGCCCTTAAAAGTGAACTGAGATTGATCAGCCTTGATCTGAAAAACCTACCTAACATGATGAATAATGCAGTAAATTCACTGATCACTGCAAGGGACATTTCTCCAGCATGAGACGAGACGTTTGACCAACAGTCAGGACTTCTGCTAATATCACTGTGTTCAGACATGAACGAACGCTGTTGATGGGGTTAGGGTTTCTTTGGCTTGTTTAGTTGGGGACGCTTGACTGACTGCACAGACACTATTGAAGAGAGCTGAACTGGATGAAGTCCCCCCCTCTAAGGGCGGCTCCAGACGCCCAAACAAACACAAACCCAACAAGTCCAGGAGGGTGGTAGAGCGAAGGCGGAACAGAGGGAGGGATGGAGGGCCAGGCCCATGAAGTAGAACAGGCAGAGCAGGGAGCCATGGCGGAGCAGGCAGAGCGGGGGGCCATGGCGGA
>NW_015645150.1:894-1166 GCF_001515625.1 Sinocyclocheilus rhinocerous
AGGGGGGGGGGCGGCAGAAGCGCGAAGCCATGGCGGAGCAGAGACATGGACAGACCACTTGACTGCGATAGAACAAGCAGAGAATTCTTGAATGGCCTCCTTGGCCTTGAAAGGACAGACAGTGAGTTCTTGAACGGCCTCCTTGGCCGTGGCAGGACAGACAGTGAGTTCAAGAACAGCCTCCATGGCTATGACAGGAAAGACCGTGAGTTCGTGAACAGACTCCGTGGCCGTGACAGGACAGACAGTGAGTTCAAGAACGGCCTCCATGG
>NW_015645151.1:0-873 GCF_001515625.1 Sinocyclocheilus rhinocerous
CAAAGGAGATCATTGTTGATTTCAGGAAAAAGCAGCACAGGCACATACCACTCATCATGAATGACACTGCGGTGGAAGTAGTCAGTAGTATCAAGTTTTTGGGGGTGCAGATCACAGATAGCTTGACATGGACCGTTAACACCGCCTCTCTTGTGAAGAGAGCACAGCAGCGTCTTTTTTGTCTGCGTCGGATGAGAAGAGCACACCTTCCCTCTCCCATCCTCAGTACTGTCTACAAAGGCATTATAGAGAGCATATTGACCAGCTGCATCTCTGTATGGTCTGGGGATTGTAAAGCCTCTGACTGGAGGTCTGTACAGAGAGTGGTGAGGACAGCGGAAAAGATCATTGGCTCTTCACTGCCTTCCATCCAGGTACTCGCACACAAACGCTGTCTGACTCGTGCTCAAAACATTGCAAAAGACCCTACCCATCCTCATTATGGACTGTTTACGCTGCTGCCCTCTGGAAAAAGGTTTCGCAGCATTCGGTGCAGAACAGTAAGGTTCTGTAATAGCTTTTTTCCACAAGCTATCAGACTTCTGAACTCAAAAATAACCTCTTAACCATTTTATTTCACTGAATCTTTTTTGTAGTGAGTCTTATGTGTACTAGATGTGGACATTGAAATAATAGTACTTTTTACGATGTGCAATAATTGTACTATATGCTGCTGCTTAATAAGTGCAATAATTTTGTTTTAGATGCTGCTAATTACTATGTGCATTATTTAATTTTTATATGCTGCTGTCATTCCTTTTTTGTGTTGTATTCTTTTAAATGAACACTGTTGCAATTTTTATTATATCTGTATTTTTATACTGATTGTATGGTATGTGTTTAGTTTAGTGCAGTATTTATAAGCCAGTGGAA
>NW_015645152.1:0-152 GCF_001515625.1 Sinocyclocheilus rhinocerous
TAAGTCCTGTGATTTTTGGTTTCTTGGGTACAGGGATGATGGTGGGACATTTGAAGCACGAGGGGACTACACACAGCTCCAGGGATCTGTTGAAGATCAATGTGAAGATGGATGATAGCTGGACAGCACAGGCTTTGAGGCAGGCTGGAGAG
>NW_015645152.1:423-532 GCF_001515625.1 Sinocyclocheilus rhinocerous
GGTCTTGTAGCTGGTGATGGCTTTCAGGCCTTTCCACACTGATGTAGAGTCATTACTAAAGCATTTTTTTTGGCTTTTCAGAGTAGTTTAACTTTGCCACTCTTATCTC
>NW_015645153.1:0-637 GCF_001515625.1 Sinocyclocheilus rhinocerous
AAACACTTCCTGTTTACTTTACAGATTGTAGTGGTTCATACAGCTTCATACGTTCACAGTGGAGCAATTCATAGAGTTTTGTTTTGAACTTGGACGAAATAGTCAGTGCATGCTTATCAAGGCACGGTTTTGGGACATTCTAAAACGCTTAATGTAAACCACTGGATTACCTTATTAATAAAGCATACAGACAAGCAGAATAGCCCAGAATATGAACGTAACCCGGTAAATTGAATTGCACTTTAAGAGTATCCCTCATAGAAAGAAAATGCTTAATTAATGGACTAAGATAGTGGTATAAAAAGGCCAAATTCGGTATAAAGTTTATTAATAAATTATACATGAAAGCAGGTAAGAACAGAAGCGTTTTCCTCCCATAAAAAAAATGCGGCTTAATGAAGACGGTGATAAAAAAAAAAAAGACCAAATATGCTATAGAACTTATTAAAAATATATTCTGTGTACATGCAAGCAGATGAGCCCATATGAGCTGAATTGCATGATAAGTGTTTTCTTCCCCATAGAAAACCGCGCTTAACGTGGCTTAATATAAGAAGACAGTGATATAAAAAGCCCAAATTTTATATTTTATTAAAAATATACTACAGGCAATCAACGCAGTAATCCATTAAGCCAG
>NW_015645153.1:789-878 GCF_001515625.1 Sinocyclocheilus rhinocerous
ACCCTTAAATTGATTTACATGTGCATTTTTACTGTTATAGAGGCAGTTTTTCTAGCCTTATTAATTGTATGTCATGTTTTATGTCATAT
>NW_015645154.1:0-1066 GCF_001515625.1 Sinocyclocheilus rhinocerous
ATAGTCTCCCTGGTGACCACTGAATGGGTAGACAGTTCAAAATCTAGTTAATTGACTGAAACTAGACAGGAAAACAGTTCATAAACCGGCTCATGGACTGAGACTGGACAGGCAGACCATTCAAAATCAGTCTCATTGGTCGAAACAGGACAGACATATGGCTCAAAACTAGAATTCTTGACTGAAACAGGCAGGATAGACAGTTCATTAGTGGTCTCTTGGGAAATGACAGGGGTAATGGGACAGACATGGGGTGTTTCTGTAGTTTTGGGGCTCGGGTAATGGGACAGACATGGAGTGTTTTTGTAGTTTCTGGGCTCATGACAGACAGAGTTAAGAGGTCAAAGGCGGATCTTTGGGTAATGACAAGGTTACTTGAGCCTTCAGGGAGCTTAGTTAAGGTTTCTGGGGTCGTGACTGAACTTGGGGGGGCAGATAACAGGTTCATTGATTGCAATGGGACTGACAGAAACTTCAAAATCAGGATCATTAGCATTATTTAGACAGACAGAAAATGTATTAGTGCCCTCTGGGCTCGTGACTTAGCTAGCAGGGCAGACAGAAGGTTCGTTAACGGCCCCTATGGCCATGACAGGGTTAACTAGGCAGGGAAAAAGTACATTTAAGGCCTTAGTGGTAAAACAGGCTGGTTTGAGAGTTCCCGAATGGCTCTTGCAGCCGCAACAGAACAGTCAGGAAATTCACAGACAGCATCCTTGGCTGTGACAGACAGGGCTGAGAGTTCATAGGCAGCCCCCTCGGGTGGATCGGAACAGGACAAAAGTCTATAATTGGCCTTCATGATGGGTTTAGAACAAGTCAAGAGTTCCGAGATAGCCTCCTCGACTGGTTCAGGGCAGGAAAAAAGTTTTAAAGCGGCCTCCGTAGACGCGACAGGATAGGAAGAGAGTTCATAGGCGACCTCCTTGGCCGGAACAGGACAGGCAGAGGGTTCACAGACGGCCTCCTTGGCCGGAACAGGACTGGCAGAGAGTTCACAGACGGCCTCCATAGCCGGAACAGAACAGGCAGAGAGTTCACAGACGGCCTCCTTGGCCGGAACAGA
>NW_015645154.1:1124-1635 GCF_001515625.1 Sinocyclocheilus rhinocerous
CCATTACAGGACAGGCAAAGAATTCACAGACGGCCTCCATAGCCGTTACAGGACTGGCAGAGGAGTCCCAGACGGCCTTCCTGGCGGGAACAGAACAGGACGAGAGTCTATAAGTGGATACCACTGACACCTCTGGAGGTTCTGCAGCGGGTGCTGCCACCTCTAGAGGTTCTACAGCCGTATCATCAGGAAACAGGGAAAGTTCATGAATATTCTCCTTAACAAAACAGGCACAGAGTTCAGCAACGGTTCCTTCGACCGTCACATGACAGGCTGAACGTGTATTGCTGGGCGCCACCGCCGCGCAAGCAGCTGAAGCGAGCACCGCCGCCTCGGGAGGTTCTGCAGCGTGGGCCGCCACCTCTGGAGGAGCTGCAGCGGGTGCCATCGCCTCGGGGAACACAGCAGCGTGCGCCACTACCTCGGGAGGATCTGTAGCATCAGCCGCCACCTCGGGAGACCGCACAGTGGCCGCCGCCGTTTCTAAAATTTCAGTGGTGGTGTATGCAGC
>NW_015645155.1:0-831 GCF_001515625.1 Sinocyclocheilus rhinocerous
CGTCTTCTTACAAAATAAACCATGCTTTCAATCCAATTCATCTTTTTTTTTGACCAACGAATCACACCATTGCATTGCACACAAAAGGAACAATCACACTAAACTGAAGTAACTGAAATGCTAACCATTTTTAGTTTAGTACAGCGTCAAAATCCAAAAGCTTATGAGAATAACAAAATAAACCATGCCTTCAATCCAATTCATCTTTATTTAAGTCCAGAAGCTTATGAGAATAACAGAATTTTTACTCCAAAACAAATGTTGTAAGTCACTTTTTTTTTCTGTGAACTGATTCTTATCATAGAATGAGGCAGGAATGATATTAGTTTGTGAATAAAAATGATTGATTAGCATTATCTAGTGATGTTACGCCTGATACCGAGGCTTCAAAGCTTCCAGACGCAGCTCCGTATCGAGGCTTGTCGTTTTAGTGAAATGACGTCACTAGTGAGGATCGAAGCCTCGTTTGATTGCAGTGTTTCCAGAAAGGGTTCGACCAGCAGGTGTGCATACAAAGCCTCGAGAAATCAGTTTAACACATCTGGCAGGAAAGCTTCATCTCGCCACCACTAGCATTATCTTAGAAATATACACTATACAATAACCTTATTAAAACACCCGAGATGGCTTGAACACAAAGCATATACTGTTGCACTCATGTGTTGATTTCTTTTTTTTTTTGGGCGGTTCGGCAGCAGAAGGCCCTTTGCACTGGTTTTAAATTGTTTTAGGGAATTTTATTGAGATTGTGGATGTTTTAAGGGACACATTAGTGCATCTGGACCGATGGCTTCTGAAGACCAGACTCTTTCACAGGGTTCCTCGAGGCAG
>NW_015645156.1:0-483 GCF_001515625.1 Sinocyclocheilus rhinocerous
AAATAAATGTCGTCCCGACATTACTCTGTTTCGTTTTCTTTTTTTTCTTTTTTTGACTTACTTGTTCCAAGTTAAAGCTGTGTAATATGTGAATTCAAATTCTAATTTATGTATGCCCTGCATGCTAACTGTGTTTACAGTTTTTCAATAAAGGAACATACTGGACATTGCATAGCCTTTTACTTCTTACAAATGTGACCCCTTTTTTTCCATCTCAAGAGTCTTTTCAGTATGCAAATAAATATACTGGCTGATACTGTGACACTGGGTAAGTCCATGGTGTAAGGTTCTGCATTTCATATGGTGTGGGGTGAAATGATATTGTGTTTGGGTGCCCTACGCTATAGCATGCTGGAGTACCTAAGTAGTCATATGTAAATGTTTTCAGTGGTCTTCTTTCTCTCCTAGGCCATCTGTACCCGTTCTCCTTCACTGTTACTTTCGTTTGGAGCTGCATGAGCATCTGCCACATCATCAGGTTCT
>NW_015645157.1:0-350 GCF_001515625.1 Sinocyclocheilus rhinocerous
TTCTTGCAGAAAGGAGAGCACGACCGTGATCGGGCATCTACGGGGGTCTTCCCGCCGGGAAGGACACCAATCGACTAACAGGTTCCACTTCAGCGCGTAGGCGTGTCTCGTAGAGGGTGCTCTAGCTGAAGTGATGGTGTTAACTACCGCTGGGGGCAGATCACCTAGAACCTCCGCGTCCCGTCCAGAGACCACACATGGAGATTCCACAGGTCCTGGTGCCAGAGGGTGCCCCCTCTCTGAGAAAGGAGATCCTTCCTCAGAGGAATAAGCCAAGGAGGGGCTGTCGCGAGGAGCATAAGTTCTGGGAGCCAAGACCGACTGGGCCAGTACGGCGCTACTAAGAGGAC
>NW_015645157.1:779-1303 GCF_001515625.1 Sinocyclocheilus rhinocerous
GACCTCAGATGCTTCTGACTCCAAAGGAGGAGATGGCGGGCGAGTTGTGACATGCGATGGGAGCGTAGACCGCCCTTGTGGTTGATGTACGCAACGGTTGCAGTGTTGTCCGTCCGGACCAGTACGTGCTTGTCGTGTAACAGCGATTTGAAGCGGCGCAGAGCAAGCCATACTGCTAGCAACTCGAGGCAATTGATATGCCACTGCAGACGAGGCCCTGTCCAGGTGCCCGATGCTGCATGCACGTTGCACATGGCACCCCAGCCTATGCCAGAGGCATCTGTTGAGACAACAACATGCCTGGACACTTGCACTAGGGGAACCACTGCCCGAAGAAAGGCAAGGTCCGACCACGGGCTGAAGGTCTGGCGACAAGACGGGGTGACTGGGACCCGGTAAGTACCGCGTTGCCATGCCCATCTCAGGACTTGGTCGTGAAGCCAATGCTGAAGCGGTCTCATATGAAGCAATCCGAGCGGCGTGACCGCGGCAGCGGATGCCATATGCCCCAGGAGCCTCTGAAA
>NW_015645157.1:1475-2238 GCF_001515625.1 Sinocyclocheilus rhinocerous
CGGGGTGACAGAAACCCGGTAAGTGCCGTGTCGCCATGCCCATCTCGGGACCCGGTCGTGAAGCCAACGCTGAAGCGGTCTCATATGAAGCAATCCGAGCGGCGTGACCGCGGCAGCGGATGCCATATGCCCCAGGAGCCTCTGAAACTGTTTCAGTGGAATCGCCCTCCTGCGCTGGAAGGACTCCAGGCAACTCAGCATTGACTGGGTGCGCTCTACTGAGAGGCGCGCTGTCAGATTGACTGAGTCCAACTCCATACCGAGAAAAGAGATCCTCTGCACGGGGGAGAGTTTGCTCTTTTCCCAGTTGATCCGAAGCCCCAACCGGCTGAGGTGGCTGAGTACCACATCCCTGTGTTCACACAGCTGCGCTCGAGACTGGGCCAGTATGAGCCAGTCATCAAGGTAGTTGAGAATGCGAATGCCTCTTTCCCTCAACGGAATGAGGGCTGCCTCCACGACCTTGGTGAAGACACGAGGCGACAGGGATAGCCCGAAGGGGAGGACCTTGTACTGATATGCTCGCCCCTCGAACGCGAAGCGGAGAAACGGCCTGTGTCGAGGGAGGATCGAAATATGAAAGTACGCGTCCTTCAGGTTGATCGCTGCAAACCAATCGAGTGGACAAATGCATCGGAATATACGTTTCTGCGTCAACATCCTGAACGGGAGCCTGTGAAGGGCACGGTTCAGAACGCGCAGGTCCAGGATTGGTCGCAACCCACCGCCTTTTTTGGGTACAATGAAGTAGGAGCTGTAAAAC
>NW_015645158.1:0-1067 GCF_001515625.1 Sinocyclocheilus rhinocerous
AGTCTGTCGTATGGGAATTTTTCGGGTAACATAGACTAACCATGTGTCGTACACAACGGTGTTCCGTACAGATGACGTTTTAGCACCGATCGCTAAATAAATACTTCCAAGTCGAACATAAACTATATATCTGTGTCATCTTCATTTCTCCCTCTTTCACCCCCGATCAAGACAGAGACCCCCCCGCCGTTTCACCCCCGATCAAGACAGAGACCCACCCGCCGTTTGTTTCAGTGTTGAAATAAATATTATTTGGCTTGCTACCGAGGCAGATAACATGGCTAATTAACTAGCTAACGTCAACTAGTTTCCTCCCTCACGTTACTTCACAGAGCGGGGAATAGCAGACTAAAGTACGTACTGTACTTTTCTGCGATGTAGTACAATAATTAAATTTAGCTGGTATCACATCTATACTTTTAAGCCTCCTGCCATTGTTTACATCTGTTCAAAATCACGCATTAAAAAAACTAAAACTTTGCCACTGTTTGAGTGTTGTATGGAGAGACTGTGTGTGTGTGTGTGACACTCGGGCTCTCTCTTTCCTTATGTGTGTATGTGCACACATCCTCGTACCTCACCGCTCCAAACTTAATCCGGGAAAGGAATCCGGGAAAGGTGAACATTCCTGCATCATAACTTGGACTGAAAGATGAATGTGTAGAAAGTGTCACAATACACTCACAGAAACGCTTTCAATGCGATTAATAAGTCACCATAATTTTATATTATAAAGTTTCTAATTTATTATAAAGTATAATATAAAGTGTTTAATTTATATTGTATATAGAAAAAAATTATATATAAAAATGTAATAAAACAGGCATTACTTTTATGTATTAGTTGATTGTTTATATTTTCTATTTTAATAAAAAAAAAAAAATTCCGACACTGCATGTGTCATTACAAAAACTGTAAATAAAAAATAAATAAATCATGTATCAAATCAAAATAATAAAAAAACTTAAAAAAAAAAAAAAAAACATATTTAAGAGCTGTAATCGCAATACCGTGATACCATTAATTTTTTTTTATCTAAGGTTATCATACCGTCAGAATCTCATACC
>NW_015645159.1:0-193 GCF_001515625.1 Sinocyclocheilus rhinocerous
TGAAATGTGTGTTGGCAGTGTGTGTACACAACCACCCTAAAATGAAAAAAAGTCCACCTAGTGTTTTTTTGTTAATCTACTCAAATCTTTACCCCTTTCTCAAATCGAGCCAATCTCAGTGACGTCACACAGACAGGCCTCTCCCACGATAGTTTGATTGACAGTAGCGTTTCAGCACAGACTGGACTGGCGT
>NW_015645159.1:350-1013 GCF_001515625.1 Sinocyclocheilus rhinocerous
GAATCACTGCAGCTATATGGGAAATAGCAGAGTGTACCACTCAGGAGACAAACAAACTCAACATAGACACACATGCAACTTGAAATTGCTATGCAATTCCAGTATTACAGTTATTCCAATTTTACACAAGACACATGGTCTAGTATGCATGTAGCATCTACAACCTTAAACCTAAGTGTTTCACGCACTTACAGTAACGCAGTCATGTGTTTTAAAAGAATAAACTCAACTAGTCTTTGTGCACATGTAGTTACACAAACAACTATAATGTGCTCTATGCGCACAATGTGTTTAGCACAATTACAAATTTGAAAATAGGATGTTTACATATTAAACTCATTGCTATTAAGCTGCTTAACCCACTAGCAAGTGAAGTCAATAGCTGGAGGCCTTGCATGAACAATGCAGTCAACTCACTAAGAGTTTTACCTGCAAATGAGCATTGATATCTGCCTTTAGAAAGTGGTTTCCTATCTTTCTGAAAATAAGGTGGAGGTCTACCCCTACCCAGTGACCAGCATTTTTCCTCTGTATGGCCTATTTTGTGACAGGAACTACAAAACCTGCTATCTTTGCAACAGGGTTGTTTGCTGTGTTCTCCTGAAGTTCGAGGATTTCCATGACTCTCTAATGCTTCCTTTACACCATGCGTTCTGGTCCACG
>NW_015645160.1:0-228 GCF_001515625.1 Sinocyclocheilus rhinocerous
TGTGCTATGTTTAGGGAAAAAACTATATTGTCAAATAAAAATAAATTAAAATCAAATAATAAAATAACATTGCATATTTGACTGTATAAATGAAAGATTAATCCTTATTAAAGTTACAAAAGTTATTCAATCAAGAGCAGTGAGAGATTTCCGTGTTGTTGCTGTTTGATTAACATTAAGAAAGTGCTGTCACTTTAAGAGAACGCACTGATCCAGTGCACTGATACT
>NW_015645160.1:335-523 GCF_001515625.1 Sinocyclocheilus rhinocerous
AATTTTTGAGTGAATTTGTCCATTCAAGCACAATACTTCAAAGAGAGCTTAATATTTGCACGCGTTCTGAGACGCGGGTTCACGCACTTCGGATGAGCGCACACACAGATCTTCTCACTGCGCGAGCGAGTTCGCGTCTTCTTGCTCTTTAATATTTAAACTGGCAAGGCTTAAATGAGTTTAGTTTA
>NW_015645161.1:0-104 GCF_001515625.1 Sinocyclocheilus rhinocerous
GATTCAGTTTGAGCTCGGTCAGCTTGGAATCTTTGTGAGTTCTTTTGTCGATTCCTTGTACTGGTTGCTCCAGGGTGTGTTTGTCGTTTTCCCTTGGAGGTTCC
>NW_015645161.1:377-514 GCF_001515625.1 Sinocyclocheilus rhinocerous
TTGGCATGGTCTTGATGTTGGGCGCCCTCTAGAGCCAGCTCCTGACTTTGAGTGTTGAAGTCAAAAACTGCTGTGGATTTGGCGCCCTTTTTTGAGGCCATCTTTTGTTTGCCGTAGGCTTTATGCGCCAAGTCTCG
>NW_015645162.1:0-508 GCF_001515625.1 Sinocyclocheilus rhinocerous
AGAGAGGTTATAAATATTGCTATGTTTTAATATTGCTTAGTACAGGTTTTTTATTTTTTACGGGTTACCTCAAAGACATAATGTCAAGGGCTACTTGTTTGCTACTTGTATTTATTTGTAAAAGAAGAAACAAACTGTTTTCTATAAAAGTCTGGAATTCATGAAATACAGTAACCTAAACACATTTAGTATGGATATAAATGCAAAAACTACCATAGCTTCATAACAAAAATAATTCTGTAATTATACTGCATTATTCCTGTAACAGTTAATACAGTCTTGAGCCCTGATTCACAGTGGATGTCTGATGGCAAGTTGGATGGAGTGATTTTTACAATGGCAACTCACAGACTCAATGCGGGCACCTTGTTGGAAACCGCTTGTTTAATATATTGCTTCTCCACAAATCCACTGTAAGATTTAGGTTCTAAATTTTTTTTTCTTTTAAACTGTGTATTATATATATTCCTTTGATACATGAGTGATGTGTCTGGGACATGATTTATTT
>NW_015645163.1:0-145 GCF_001515625.1 Sinocyclocheilus rhinocerous
TATACTTAATTGTTATGAAAATACCAGAGATGGCTTGAATAACATTAAGTCGAGTGTTTATTGTCTTTGTTTTATCATTCAAAACGTTTACATGTTCGGTTTACTCAGTTACAGCTATAATAGCGATGCCTTTGTCCATATAAGG
>NW_015645163.1:1117-1289 GCF_001515625.1 Sinocyclocheilus rhinocerous
GCTTAGATACTGAATTGCTACATATTCATCAGCAAGGAGAGGGTAAAATCACTGTTTAAATAACTAAACTCACATGTTTGTAGAGAGACGCGCTGATGCAGGTTCACACACACACGCTTCTCTCTCTATCGAATAATTAATTCAAGTAGCTAAATGTTATAATTAATTAATT
>NW_015645164.1:0-511 GCF_001515625.1 Sinocyclocheilus rhinocerous
AGGACTGTACATTATGCATTTCAGTAAATATACAGCAAATATACATGGATTATTACAGCACTGTGTGAATGATCATTTATTTGTTTGTTTCACGCTCTGAAGGTCATAGCAGCCCAGGCTAACGCATTGACTCAGCTCTGGTCGAGGGATGCGCAATTAGTGGAACATAGAATAAAACAAAAGGTAATCCGAATCCAGAAACAGAGAACCAAACACAGAGAGAGAGAGAAACAACATGCCACAACTTCGCAAAGACAACGACTGACTCAGACTGACTAAAACACAGAACTATTATACACAGAGACACTAACAAGATGACAAGGTAACAAGACACACCTGGGAAAGTAATCAAGAGGACCAATGAAACAAAAGAACTACAAAATGACTACAAAAGGCACTCTAGACAGGAAGTAACACAAAAGTCCAAACACAAGACAGGGGAACAGGAGTCAGATCATGACAGAGTCCCCCCTTTAGGAGCGGATTCCAGACGCTCCAACATAAACACTGT
>NW_015645165.1:0-1360 GCF_001515625.1 Sinocyclocheilus rhinocerous
ACTAGATCTCAGTGCAGCGTTTGACACTGTCGATCATAACATACTTCTAGAGAGACCGAAAAACTGGGTTGGGCTTTCTGGGATGGTACTCAAATGGTTCAGGTCATACTTAGAAGGGAGAGGTTATTATGTGAGTATAGGAGAGCATAAGTCTAAGTGGACGTCCATGACATGCGACATGCGGAGCCCCACAAGGCTCAATTCTTGCACCGCTCTTGTTTTAGCCTGTATATGATCCCACTAAGGCAAATAATGAGAAAGAACCAAATTGCATATCACAGCTATGCTGATGATACCCAGATCTACCTAGCCTTATCCACAGCTATGCTGATGATACCCAGATTTACCTAGCCTTATCTCCAAATGACTACAGCCCCATTGACTCCCTATGCCGATGCATTGATGAAATTAACAGTTGGATGTGCTAAAACTTTCTTCAGTTAAACAAGGAGAAAACTGAAGTCATTGAATTTGGAAACAAAGATGAATTTCTCAAGGCGAATGCAAACCTTGCCTCTAGGTGTCAAACAACAAAGAATCAAGTCAAGAATCTTGGTGTGATTCTGGAGTCAGACCTTAGTTTCAGTAGTCACGTCAAAGATGTAACTAAATCAGCATACTATCATCTCAAAAACATTGCAAGTATTAGATGTTTTGTTCTCCAGTCAAGCCTTGGAGAAACTTGTTCATGCCGTTATCACCAGCAGGGCTGACTATTGTAACGGTCTCCTCACCGAACTTCCCAAGAACACCATTAGACCTGCTGCTGCCAGGATTCTGACTAGAACCAGAAAATCTGAACATATCACACCAGTTCTCAGGTCCTTACACAGGCTTCCAGTTATATTTAGGATTGATTTTAAAGTACTTTTACTCGTTTATAAATCACTCAATGGCCTAGGACCTAAATACATAGCAGATATGTTCACTGAATATAAACCTAACAGACCACTCAGATCATTAGGATCAAGTCAGTTAGAAATACCAAGGGTTCACACAAAACAAGGGGAGTCTGCTTTTAGTTATTATGCCGCCCGCAGTTGGAATCAGCTTCCAGAAGAGATCAGATGTGCTAAAACATTAGTCACATTTAAATGCAGACTCAAAACTCAACTGTTTAGCTGCACATTTGTTCAAGACTCAAAACTAATCTGTTTAGCCATGCATTTACTGAATGAGCACTGTGCTATGTCCGAACTGGTTGCACTGTATTTTATGTATAACCATTTTCTATTCTTAACTGTTTTAATTCATTTTAAATAAATTTTTAAATCATTTAAAACGTTTTTTAAATTCCCTGTTATGATTATTATTATTTTTTATGATTATTTTACTCCCTTTTATGTAAAGCACTCTGAAT
>NW_015645166.1:0-11001 GCF_001515625.1 Sinocyclocheilus rhinocerous
TGCATTATTCTGGACCCCTATTCTAAAGTGTTACCAATTTTTTTTCCAGGGCTGGAGTTAAATCTGCAGGACAGAGGCACTCCAGGACTGGCGTTCTCTACCACTGATCTAGATGGCCGGGAATGTTAGGACCAGACTTTCTTGTGAATGATAGATTGAACTGCTGATTTACAGTGGAAGACTTAAGGAAATATTTTCTGATAAAATGTTCACTGGGGGAATAAAAATATTTTTTAATGAGGTGTAAAATACTAATATTTTACAGATAGAAGGGAAAAACATTAACTATGGACTTATTTATGCCGGAATGACTGTAAAGAGATTACTAGTAGAGATTATTAATGCCTGCCAGGCAACAACGTAAAAAAAAATTGTAATCAGTTTGATATTTGTTTATTTTATTTAGTTAATGATTTTATTAGTTTTAATAATTATGACCTTACCTGAACAGCATGACCTGAACTCAGCAGTGGAGTGTCATTGTGGCTCAAATTTGACATCAGTCTTCTTTTAGCTTCTTTTATTCCATTTGCTGGTGGAAAAAAAAAAAAGGGTTTAAGATGTTTAATTTAAATGCAAAAAAAAAAAAGTGTATATATAGTATATTAAATATATAATTATAATTTTTTTTAGATATATTTAAAATTTCTTTTCATATTATCCTCTTTTGAATAAATTTGTATTTTTTTTTGTTAAAGTTAAATCATGCTCTGAGTATAAGACACTGCCAGTTGTTTCTATCATTTGATTCACACAAGTTTAAAACACAAAAGTAAATATAGGCTGCTTGTGTTCATGTGTTCATAGACTTTATTTTTAAGAAACTGCATGTTCCCTGTACTTGTGTCCATAGTATCATGCATATGAAGCATTAAAAATTATTTCCAGTTAAGCAGTATGCATTCATATTCTGAGGTCTTAATTTATAGGGTTGTCTTTCATTCGGGGGCAGTCATAGCCTAATAGTTAGAGAGTTGGGCTTGTAACCCGAAGGATAGGGGTTCGAGTTTCACTATCAGCAGGAATGACTGAGGTGCCCTTGAGCAAGGCACCCAACCCCCGTTGCTCCCCAGGCGCCACAGCAGAAGGATGCCCACTGTTCTGGGTGTGTGTGTGTTCATAGCTTGCAGTGTGTGTTCACTACTCACTTGGATGGGTTAAATGCAGAGCACAAATTCCAAGTGTGGGTTACCATACTTGGCCATCACGTCACTTCACTTCATAATGCTCTAAGCAACTTTTTACTGCAATGTCAATAGACTGAACAAGAAACAGCTTTGGGTCACAGGGCACTTCACAGGTGAAGTGAGGTAAAGTTATGAGAAATTAAAAAAAATAAAGTGGATAAAAGTCAGAAAAAAGCTTGACATTCAAGTCCTGTCACTCCTGAAATGTTGGCCACGCCCCCTGACAGCGTGTCACAACTTACACTCACAACTCCAGTTACAACTTACTGCAAACTGTACATTATAGAGCACACAAGCAATTACACACATTCTCACCGTTAACACTAGACTAACCTTGCAGTCCTGATCCGAGCTCTTGTGTGTTTTGCGAATGAAACGGGAGAAGCTCGATACATGAGCTCGTCCACAGGTCCTTCTCGAACAGAGTAACTTTGTGTTTTACAGTGACATGATAAAGACTAAACTACATTTAACATGCACAGAACCAGCTATCCAAACAAGTCGTGTATCAATCAAAGTGAGATAAAATTACGCCAGAAAAACAGCAGCACATTTTCAGTGCTCCTCCATTTTTTTCTCTTCTCTTCCTCTTCCTCTCTCTGTCTCTCAGTCCCGCCCAAAACAGGTCGAACAGGTAAACCTGTAGAGTAACAGAGGAGAAGAAAATTAACATGAAAATGTGATTTCAAAAGTATAAATATAAATTTCCATTATAAAATGTTTGCAAATAGAGAGAAGCAAAACTAAGTGCAGGACGAGAATTAAAATGTCAGAAACAGCTAACACTTAGATAATATTTAACTGTAATATTATTGTTGACATCAGCAGAAGAAGTCTTAAATGGCTAGAAAGCCCATAAAGGGATATGATGATGGAATAAATATGAAATGGGTGGAAAAATATATTTAATGTTTTTGCTTTCTCTCACAAATGTTTTGAGTTCCCACAAGAAGGCTTGCGTTCACTTGCAAAAAATAAATAAATAAAAATGTTTATTGGCAGAACACAAAACTTTTATAAGAGAACACAAAAGCATTGAAAAATGTTTTTCCTCACATCACACACACACACGTGTGCTATATGAAATTCAGATCAATCTTAAAGTGATCAATTAGATTATGTAGTAGCTTTGTTTTTGCTTATTCATAATTTTCACCACTAGATGGCATTAACGTGTACAGTGTCGAAAACCTTTGGATAATGAACCCTTTTACAATACACTTGAGAGAAACAGATAACTCATAAAGAAACTATTACTATAGGTTTTCTAAAGTCTGTTTAATATATTGCTGAACTTAAAGCCAATTTTGCTACAACCAGTTTTGCTACTGATTTGTAACTAGGTTGTGAATCAAATGTACATGTTCATAATTTTCTTTAGATGATCTTCCATCAACCTCTTCAAAAGATTTCAAATAGGTAGCAAGACCAGCATCCACTCATTTCTGCAAGCTCTTTCAAAGTGTTGCAAAATCTTTTTTTTTTGTTTTACACCTGCAAATAAAAGCGCCTCAACTTCCTGTCAGATCAGCCAAACACACAAAGACAAAGCAAACATAAAGTGTAACTAATAAATTATCACTTTCTTCTTGAAACAGATCTCTAAAAGTCAAAGACCATATATTGAGCACTAATTCAGTTTCATTACAGTGTCAATAAATAAAGACCCTTTAGTGTCTTTGGGGGGGGGGAACAAAAATCAGTTTGGTTACTAACAGTAACCAAACTGATCTCCGCACAAGAGATCAGTTTGGTTACTGTTAGTTTAATGCTGTGTACTAGCTTCCCTAATATCTGACGGTAATCCACAGTTTTGGAGCATAATTTGCAAAGGCAGCATCACTGCTTTTCTATCGTCTATAGCCTCCAGTAAACCTGCATTAGATGATCTTAAATAGAATATAATAAATGCAAGAACTGGCAATATAATTATGTCCTTGCCTATTACGAACTTTGTATGTAATGAGGAGGACTTCAATTCTATAAAATCTATTCTAAATTTGATAGGAAGCCAGAGCAAAGCAACTTATACTTGTGTTATATGTTCTTCTTTTTAGTTCTAGTTAATAACTGAGCTGGCAAAGTCTGGATAAGATGAATTCTACTAATTTATTTTTTTAGGAGACCAGTAAAAAGTGCATCACACTAGTAATGTCTACTTGAGTTAAAAGTATGAATTAGTTTTATGCATCTTTCTGATTTAAAAAAAAAAAAAAGAAGTCAAATTTTTAAATGATTCTTAGATGAAAAAATGAAGATTTTGTCACCTTATTAACATGGGAGTCAAAACTTAAATCTTGGGTCTAAAATGACACCGAGACTTGTGACCTCTTGTCAAACCCAAGGAGTCAATTTTACCAAATTATTAAACAATATTGCTCTTATAGTCTTAGGGCCATCTAATAGACTCTCCTCCAAAAAAAAAAAAAAAGACCATATAGGTCGTTTGTGGGAGAGCATAATTACACGGAGCCCCGCAAATGACATGCAGGAAAAAATAGTAGGCTAAATCGTGCGCACGATTTACTATTTCGTTCCCTTGATTTATAAATTGTGCACACGAGGGAACGAAACACGTTTTAGTACATCGAGGGAACAAATTCGTTTTTTTTGCATTACTGACACACTATTTTCATAATTAATGTTGTACAGTTGCTTTGACAATCTGTATTGTTAAAAGCTCTATATAAATAAAGGTGACTTGACTTCACTAGTAAAACGTGCAAACAATTTTTTTTTTCTTTCTTGCATGTCATGTGCAGGGCTCTGTATTATTGCAACCTATATTTACGTTTTAAAGTTATGCGCCCTCTAGCTGGCATAAAAATAATGAGTGTCGTGTTGCATCTGTCGTCATAAAATGATGTGTGATCGTCATAACCAATCCAAATGTGTGTTCATTTAAATCCAATATGTGGACTTTTTACACGATCCCTTACCCACCATTTGTGCTTTTTCCATTTCGCAAAACACATTTACATTTATGCATTTGGCAGATGCGTTTGAAAGTGACCCATAGTGCATATACACTTTATGAGCATGTGCGTTCCCTGGGATCGAACCTAATGCAGTGTCATGCCGTCGATAGGGAAAAAGTGACAAATGGGTGTATTGGTTGGAGGACATGTTAGGATATTTATAGGATATGAGTAAAAAAAAGTGTGTCTCTATGATAGGCAAGTGAGGAGAGAAGATTAGGTGATTTCTGTGCTCTTTCTTTGAGATGCCTTCTCCAGAGAGTGACTTTATGTTTTATTGCAGTGAGTTTGATCTTATGCTCTGTCCTATCAGGAAACCCAACCTTATAACAACACTGGCCAGATACAAACAAAAGAAACAACCTCACTCATAACAACCAACAACAAATTATGTTTTATTAACAAAGTTCGGGAGGAGCACGTTCAGATAATTAACCCAATTATCAAGATAAGAGGTGTGCGTATATATACACAGCAGACTCACCTCTGTTCCTTGACATTTTTCCAACATTCGGTTTGCACCTTTTGCCATTACATCTCAGACTCAACTTCTCCCATCCAAACAACGAGACCTATACTGGGGATTTTTCGGATCCTCGGGCCAATCTGCCGGCCCCAGGATCGCTCCTTCTCCGCCAGACTCCGCCGAGCTCCAGGCTTCATCACGGCCGCTGCTCTCTGCTCGACCAGCCACACACTCTCCACGACGCCGAGGCTTAACCTCGCCTCCACCGCCGTCACTGCCAACTTTTCCCCTGGCATCCTCTTATCTTTCAGCCGTGTCAACAATTCCTCTGATCGGAAATTGTACTGTATTTAAGCCTGAGGCAAGCGCTGATTAATTCCGACGCACCGTTCTCGCGGAGAAACAAAGCGGATCTGTACGATCTATTCATCACCCTGAAATCAGTCAACCTCACTCCTAAATCCACTCCAGCAGGGCGGCCAATATTTCAAGCAAAGCTCGCAAGGCCTCGAACTTGCCTCGCTAGACACCACCATCGCCCCGCACAAGACCTGGCTCTCCTTAAGCGCTGGGTCGCAGCAGCAGGCCTTCAATGAGCCTGCGGCCCCAGATCTCACCGCAACAAAGCCTCACTCGCTTCCCGCTTCGGCTCAACCTTTCACTGCGGCTCTTCCGGCCGCAGCGTCTTATGCAGCCGGGCCTCCAGCTCCTGTAGTAGACGCTAGCGCAAGGCTGCCTCTGCTAGTGGCACAGGCCAGGTTGCAAATTAATTTTAGGTAAAGTCGCTAAAAGGCAGATCGTTTGTTGCTAAAAGTTGTTAAACGACGTTGTGACATAAAAGGATGTTGATGTCATTTTGTAACCATGATGCAAAACTGCATAGAATACACAGCGAAATTACTCAGATTTTCTGAATTAATTTTACTAGCATTTTTACCTGTATTTTAAATTACAGATTTCACTCAGATAAACGGATGAAAAAGATTGATTTTCGAGAAATAATTTCAACTATGTACCTAAATGATTAACAATTATAGGCACAAACTAACAACTAAGGTGTATCATAAAGAAATTATTATTGAACTATAGTGCAACTAGCAACCTAATTCACATGTGATGTATTGCTAGGCACCTCTCTCCAAGTCTCTAGCTGATGTGCCGCTTGGCTACCCTTACCAAAAAGTAGTATACTTCAAGTTTATTTTAGTAAGTATACTTAAGTAAAGTTCAAGTATATTTTTAAGTATACTTTATGTAGCAAGTATACAAATATCAGTGTACTAGTAGTATACTTGTAAGTGTACTATTTCAATACTCCTTGGGACTAAATTGGCCCACTTTCTAATATATAAAAGTATACTTTTAAGTATAACAGTAGTAAACCATTTCAGCATTTCCCGTCAAATGTCACAAACCACTCCTCTTTCCTGTGGCCTACAGCTACAGCAGCTGAAGCAAGCGTGAGGCTGCAAGCGGTTGCAACACAAGTCCTTAAATCTCAGTCTTTCCCGCTGCTACTTCTAAACCTTTTCCTTTTCAGTGACCTCCAGCTCCCGCAGCAAACGCTAGAGTGAGGCTGCCTCTGCTAGCAGTGCAGGCTACACAGGTTCTTCAGGACGTCACAAACCCCACCCCCTTCCCGTGGCCTACAGCTACAGCAGCTGAAGCAAGCTTGAGGCTGCCTCCATTTGCAACACAGGACCACACATCGTTTCCGCTCCCTCACGCTACTAATAACCATTTTTCTTTTCAGTGGCCTCCAGCTCCCGTAGCAAACACTAGAGTGAGGCTGCCTCTGCTAGCAGTGCAGGCTACACAGGTTCTTCAGGACTCCCTTCCCGTGGCCTACAGCTACAGCAGGTGAAGCAAGTGCGAGGCTGCCTCCATTTGCAACACAGGCCCATACATCTCGGTCTTTTTCCTCCCGCTACTAATAACTCCTTTTTCCTTTTCAGTGGCCTCCAGCTCCCATAGCAGACACTAGCGTGAGGCTGCCTCCGCTCGCAACACAGACCCACACATCTATTTCTTTTCCTCCATTTTTCTCTTACGCTTCTCTTAGTTTCCCACCTCAAGCCCCAGAGGCCGATATTAAGCGTGAGGCTGCCTCTGCTGACAATTGCGGCCCCTGCTCCTCTGCCTCACAGCTCTCTACTACATTTATTATCACAATATTCTCTTTTCATAGCAACATCACTGCCCGTCCCACCAAATGCTGTTGCCTCGGAGCCACCTCCAGTGGCTCA
Source organism: Sinocyclocheilus rhinocerous (assembly GCF_001515625.1). NCBI lineage: Eukaryota > Metazoa > Chordata > Actinopteri > Cypriniformes > Cyprinidae > Sinocyclocheilus > Sinocyclocheilus rhinocerous. Next base: position 6,878 of record NW_015645166.1, read on the forward strand.
CAACATCCAAGCACAGATCCTGGCAGGTGCGAATATAGACCCCTCATTTTTATGGTAGTAAAAATAAGCCTAATCAAACAATAGCCTTTAAAAATGACCTAAAATACATATATAACAGCAATGAGGCTATAATAATTGGTCCAAATAAAATATCAAAAGCAAGTAACAATATGGTTCTGTTGAACAAAACTTAACATAATGTATTATAAACAATATAATGTGCATTACGCATTATATCAAAAGCCTACAGAGGGCACCAAAGGCCCGACGATCATGTTTACATGTCACTGTGCAATCTAAGCCTCCCGGTCACGCAAACCATGCCTTTTCCGTCTGTCTACCGGCGAGGCTTACCCGTCCGATGCCGTGAATATTGAGCTCCCGTCAGATGCAGCGAGAGTCTCCCGGTCGCGCAAAACTTGCCTTCTGTCTACCGGCGAGGCTTACCCGTCCGATGCCGTCAGTATTGAGTTCACGTCAGATGCTGCGAGAACCTCCCGGTCGAGCAAACCTTGCCTTTTCTAGCCGTCTACCTGAAAGGCTTACCCGTCCGATACGTGAGTATTGAACTCCCGTCGGACGCTGCAAAGCCATCCATCAGCCGGTAAAGTCCACCCATCTGACACTGTGAGTTGCTCCCATCAAAGCTACGTGGACCTTCCCGGTCAGTCGATTCGAGCCTCGCCCACTCCGTCATTGACCAGTAGCCTCCCAAATCACGCTGCTCCTTGTCCATCGGCTAGTGGGGCCCATCTTCCTAGCCCAAACGCACTGCTCCTCCTTTATTGGTCGGTAGGGCCCACGGTCTGATGCCACGAGCTGCTCCCGTCAAGAAGCGGTATGAGCCTTCCCGATCGAGCGCCCCAAATCACGCTGTTCCTCATCCATCGGCCAGTAGTGCCCGTTCGCCCGGTGCCGTGAGCTGCTCCCGTCGGAATTTGTGTGGGCCCTCCCTGTCAAAAGACTAAGTTTCTTCCTGAAACACCAGCCCGCCAAATTTTCGGCGCTCATTTTGGGGGGTTTTATTTTATTTGTCGGGCGGCTGTCCTTTGCGCTGTTGCTTTTTGGGGTGTACTCTGGGTTCGGGCCAAAATTCAGAGCTCTGAGCCCTCCCCTCGGACAGCACGCCAAATACGCATAACCTTTACTTTATTATATGTAAGTGTGAACGTCAGCTGACATGTGAGGCCGCGCCCGCGGATATGTCATTAATGAGACAAGATGCTCGTAGTGCATACTTCTGTGTACATGCTTAGGACCATTTGCCCAGGCTGTGGATTACAAGTAATAATGTTGTAAATAATGTTCAGTTTCTTGCACAGAACAATCGTATCGCTTTATAAGACCTCAATGCATTGTAAGGAGTATTAATTATGTTTTTCCTGCACATGTTTTTTTAATCTCAAAGTGTGTAATGATTAGTCCACTGAAGGCCAGCATAGTGAGAACCCAAGTGCAGCTTTATTTACAACAGTAGTCCAAAATCCAAACATACAAACGAAGACTTGACATGACTTGAATAGACTTGACTTGAACACACTTGACTTGAACACTCACCGACAGTAGGGTTAACTCCCTGGGATCGACAGTCGCGCCGGCGCAACCAGCTTACTTTTTTTAAGATCAGTGTGAAAGACACTAAAAATACTCTGTCGATTTTTGTCACACAAATAAGTGTTATACATCATTCGAATTGTTCACCATTGTTAAGTGTCTACTTTTATTTGTGTACACTCACAATAACAACAAAATTGTGTGCTTTTGCAACATAAATAATAGAAATGGTGAGTGTTCTGTAGGGCTGCAACATCTAATCGATAAAATCGATTATTATCGATAATGGAAATCATCGACAACGATTCTCATTATCGATTAGTCGGGTCTGCCCACAGTGCACGTACAACTGCAGCCGGTCACATCAAATTACAGCACTGAATAATGCATTTCTATGGACAAAATGCATGTAAAAATATTGGAGGAAACGGAATGAGCGCCTGCAATAAAAGTACGTGATCCAAACTGCCCAAAACATGAGAAATCTTTATTTTAAGCTTCAGGCTGATGCATTAGCGTAATGGCTTGCCCTGTCAGGCGCTTTGACAGATATGTGTGTGTCCTCAGCGCAAAAAACTGTCAGTTAACGGTCATATCCTTATCTGTAAATGGCACAAATTCACGCGAGCCTTTCCATTTTTGCATAAAGGCCCTCCCTTACAGTCTGCGTTAAGTTGACATTTTTACTGAAAGAGCACCGGCGCGGCGGGCACGTGCGTTAAACAGACGGAACACAGAGAGGGAGACAATATTCGGCGCAAAAACATTCATTGTGCTGAAATATCTGTTGTTGAACATTAAATTTAGGTTTAAAAGTCAACATGCAGTGCGAGTAATTTATGAGAGTAGGAACTATGAAGGACAGCAGCGTGTAATTGTCTGAATATAGATCTCAGACGCTTTTACAGGATAAATAAATGACTGTGGTCAAGCCAGCCGCACTTCAGAAAAACACGGTCAGGCCAGCCGCGAGTGAAATTACAGTGCGCGTGTATTACTATAATTACGGTAATAGCAGGAACAACACAGAGGGAACGCGCTTTCAGGGCGCTTTTCATCTAGACGCCCAGAATTGAGATATGATTGCATTTTTTAGGATTTTTTTTGCCCATCTGCTTTAATATTCATGTAATTTATTGTTGTCTTTGACTGTTCTGTATTACTATAATTTTCAAAGGATAATATTACACTTTAGAAGGCTATAAAGACCTCATTTCTAATAATTAGAAGAGAAAAATGGTCAGTTCTTATACAGGACGTCCCATACTATATGCACACCTCATATCAAACCATTTTACTGCAGCATTTTGGAGATATCAGAGTGAAAATACTGATCAACCTTAGTGAAATACATTCATATGCATAACTGAAAAACCTCTTACAAACACTAGTGAAAACACTGATCAACCTTAGTGAAATACATTCATATGCATAACTGAAAAATCTCTTACATACATGAGTGAAACGAAAAGATCAACCATAGTGAAATTCATTCATATGCATAACTGAAACAAGTAAAGATTTCAGTAGATGATGAGAGCTAATTTCACTTGAAACGGAAGCTGTGTCAACACTTCCGTTTAATTTGGCGCATCTCACAAACTCTTCAATGGCGGTTAGTCGTAAGTTGTCTGAAGCTATTAGTAATATAAACAACATTTTACCGTCGTCAAGTACAATTCCGAAAGTGGGATAAAACAGCGCGATGTTACAGAGCAAACCACCGACTCTGGGAGGGTCACATGGTGTGGTGCCTTTAAGGTCGGAGAAGATCCCCGCCTCTCAAGATGGGCTTGTCCAATGAGAGAGACGGAAATTCCAAGCCGGAGGTGGCAATTGCTGGAGGGTTTTGTGACCCTTTGTCTCTAAGCATGGTAATTTGCAAATGGGCTTGAATCGAAATTACTAAAGATTCTCAGGACACTAATATATATTGCCTATGTACCAACATATAATATACACGCTTGTTTAGATCATCAGAAGACTAATTCATAGATACTAAACATGGTAGGGTTATATATATGTAAGATGACAGGAATGAGTGTTTCGATCATAAGCCTGCATAAAACAGTATAAAATCTCAAAGACAACATACATGATGACCTGAAGGGTATGTGTGTTCATTCAAAGAAAGGTTTTCCTATGAATTAATTAGAAAGAAGTCCATTTCTACTGTGCACTGCGTCTCTTCCTTATGAAAGAGTAGTGCAAGGGGAAATTCTCAACATGCCATGAGGTCGTAAATGGATCTGGTCTAGCAGAGGTGTCGTGGTTGCCATGGGGACCAGGGTCCTGGCCCTCATTCACAGACAACTTGGCTCCCAGTATGTTTATTGGGTGAGGGGTCAGTGAATGTTTGTTAATCTAATGAATAATTGATTTGTTAAATCAAATGAAAAATTGTGTGTTTGATTGGTACAGACGCTACATCTATGTGATTAGTTTTTTGGCTGTTAGGAATGGTTGTGGTGCCGTGGTGGATGCTGTCAGGTGGTGCGCTGTGGTGATGTAGGCTATGTAGGCTGGTGGGTCCTCGAGCTTATGCAGCAGGTGTCGAGGCTGTGTCACCT
>NW_015645166.1:12738-12987 GCF_001515625.1 Sinocyclocheilus rhinocerous
GGGGTGTTACAGAGTATTTGTTAAATATAGCTAACAAAATATATATTGTGTGTTTGATTGGTCCAGACGCTACAAAGGTTATAAAATTCCCATTTCTAATAAGTAGAAAAAAACAATGGTCGGTTCTTATTCAGGACGTCCCATACTATATGCACACCTCATATCAAACCATTTTACTGAAGTGTTTTGGAGATTAGCATTATGACACTTTAGAGGGGTATAAAGATCCCATTTCTAATAAGTAGAAAA
>NW_015645166.1:20763-29563 GCF_001515625.1 Sinocyclocheilus rhinocerous
CCATTTCTAATAAGTAGAAAAAACCAATGGTCAGTTCTTATACAGGACATTTCTACGGTAAACCTCGGAATAAGAATGAAAAAGAGTAATATTAGCATAGATGCCATTCTTCTTCTGATGTAACGAGTACATCTAGTGTTATAAGAAGTGTTCCCTTGTTCCGGCTGACCTAATTTATGCAGCTTAACAATGTGAAAATATAAATTGATAATGTGTTATGTGTATGCCAGGTTAAAGAGATGCGTTTTTAATCTAGATTTAAACTTACAGAGTCTGTCTGCTTCCTGAACAATGCTAGGAAGATTTTTCCAGAGTTTAGGTGCCAAATAGGAGAAGGATCTACCGCCTGCAGTGAAATGGACTCATATGAAGTATGCATACTGTATGGGATGTCCCCTATAGAAACTGACCATTACTTTTTTCTACTTATTTGAAATGAGGTCTTTATAGATGTAGAAAGCAGAATAATGACATACTATATCTCCCAAATGCCGCAGTAAAATGGTTTCATATGACATGTGTATACAGTATGGGACATCCCGTATAAGAACTGACCATTGTTTTTTTCTACTTATGACAAATTGGGTTTTTATAGCCTTGTAAAGTGCAATAATGTCCCATATCTCAAAAATGCAGTAGTAAAATATTTTCATATGAGCTGTGCATATAGAATGGGACGTCCCATACACAAACTGATCATTGTTTTTTTTTCTATTTATTAAAAACTGCGTCTTCATAGCTCTCTAAAGTGTAATAATGTGTCATGTCTCAAAAAACGCGGCAGTAAAATGGTTTTATAGGAGGTGTGCATATAGTATGGGATGTCCCATATAAGAGTTGACTATTGGGTTTTACTACTTAGTAGCAATGGGGCCTTTATAGGCCTCTGAAATAATGTCCCATATCTCAAAAATGCTGCTGTAAAATGGTTTAATATAAGGTGTGCGTATAGTATGGGACGCCCCGTATAAGAACTGACCATTGTCTCTTTCTACTTATTAGAAATAGGGTCTTTATAGGCCTAAGAAGTAGAATAATATCCCATATCTCAAAAACGCTGCAGTAAAATGATTTCATATGAGGTGTGCATATAGTATGGGATGTCCTGTATAAGAACTGACCATTCATTTGTTCTACTTATTAGAAATGGGGTCTTTATATCCCTCTAAAGTGCCATATGGTCCCATATCTAAAAAATGCTGAAGTAAAATGATTTCATATGATGTGTGCATATAGTATGGGATGTCCTGTATAAGAACTGACCATTCATTTGTTCTACTTATTAGAAACGGGGTCTTTATAGCCCTCTAAAGCGCCATATGCTCCCATATCTAAAAAATGCTGCAGTAAAATGGTTTTATATGAGGTCTGCATATAGTATGAGATGTCCCTTAAAGGAACTGACCATTGGTTTTTTCTACTTTTTATTAATGGGGTCTTTATAGCCCTCAAAAGTGTAATAATGTCTCATATTTCAAAAAATGCTGCAGTAAAATGTTTCTATATGAGGTGTGCATGTAGTATGGGACGTCCCTTATAGGAACTGACCATTGTTTTTTTCTACTTATTAGAAATGGGATCTTTATAGCCCTCTAAAGTGCCATATGGTCCCATATCTAAAAAATGCTGAAGTAAAATGATTTCATATGATGTGTGCATATAGTATGGGATGTCCTGTATAAGAACTGACCATTCATTTGTTCTACTTATTAGAAACGGGGTCTTTATAGCCCTCTAAAGCGCCATATGCTCCCATATCTAAAAAATGCTGCAGTAAAATGGTTTTATATGAGGTCTGCATATAGTATGAGATGTCCCTTAAAGGAACTGACCATTGGTTTTTTCTACTTATTAGAAATGGGGTTTTTATAGACCTCTAAAGCACCATATAGTCCCATATCTCAAAAACGCTGCAGTAAAATGGTTCGATAGGAGGTGTGCATATAGTATGGGATGTCCCATATAAGAACTGACCATTGTTTTTTCCTACTTATTAGAAATTGGGTCTTTATATCACTCTAAAGCGCCATATGGTCCCATATCTCAAAAATGCTGCCTTAAAATGATTTCATTCGAGGTGTGCATATAGTATGGGATGTCCCTTATAAGAACTGACCATTGTTTTTTTCTACTTATTAGAAATGTGGTCTTTGTAGCCCTTTAAAGTGTAATAATGTCCCATATCTCCAAAATGCTGCAGTAAAACGGTTTCATATGAAGTGTGCATATAGTATGGGACGTCCTGAATAAGAACTGACCATTGTATTTTTCTACTTATTAGAAATGTGGTCTTTGTAGCCCTTTAAAGTGTAATAATGTCCCATATCTCAAAAATGCTGCAGTAAAATGGTTTGATATGAGGTGTGCATATAGTATGGGATGTCCCTTATAAGAACTGACCATTTTTTTTTTTCTACTTATTAGAAATGGGATCTTTATACTTCTCTAAAATGTGATAATGTCCCTTATCCTAAAAACGCTGCAGTAAAATGGTTTGATATGAGCTGTGCATATAGTATGGGACGTGCCTTATAAGAACTGACCATTGTTTAGAAATGGGATCTTTATACTCCTCTAAAGTGTGATAATGTCCAATATCTCGAAAACGCTGCAGTAAAATGGTTTGATATGAGGTGTGGATATAGTATGGGACGTCCCTTATTAGAACCGACCATTGTTTTTTTCTACTTATTAGAAATGGGATCTTTATACTCCTCTAAAGTGTGATAATGTCCCTTATCTTAAAAAAGCTGCAGTAAAATGGTTTGATATGAGGTGTGCATATAGTATGGGACGTCCCTTATAAGAACTGACCATTGTTTTTTTCTACTTATTAGAAATGGGATCTTTATACTCCTCTAAAGTGTGATAATGTCCCTTATCTTAAAAAAGCTGCAGTAAAATGGTTTGATATGAGGTGTGCATATAGTATGGGACGTCCCTTATAAGAACTGACCATTGTTTTTTTCTACTTATTAGAAATGGGATCTTTATACCCCTCTAAAGTGTGAATATGTCCTTTATCTCCAAAACGCTGCAGTAAAATGGTTTGATATGAGGTGTGCATATAGTATAGGATGTCCCTTATAAGAACTGACCATTGTTTTTGTCTACTTATTAGAAATGGGATCTTTATACCCCTCTAAAGTATGATAATGTCCCTTATCTTAAAAATGCTGCAGTAAATCCTAAAAAATGTCATCATATCTCAGTTCTGGGCGTCTAGATGAAAAGCGCTCTGAAAGCACATTCCCTCTGTGTTGTTCCTGCTATTACCGTAATTATAGTAATACACACGCACCATAATTTCACTCGCGGCTGGCTTGACCGTGTTTTTCTGAAGTGCGGCTGGCTTGACCGCAGTAATAAATGACAGTAAGAGGAGACTGACTGTGATCAAAGTGCACGCGACGCGTGTTCCTGCAGAGCATTACTGTGATTTGATTTGTCTTTATTATCTTTATTATTTACATTTTTGATCTAGAGATTTAAACTATATTCACTATATAGCCTACAGTGATTAACAAATTTATTAAAACAAATTTATGTAAGGTTTTTAACCAATTTTGTAAGGTTTGTGCCACTGCTGCTCTTAACTAACAGTAGATTTAAACTATATTCACTATATAGCCTACAGTGATTAACACATTTATTAAAACAAATTTATGTAATGTTTTTAACCAATTTTGTAAGGTTTGTGCCACTGCTGCTCTTAACTAACAGTATTGGTAATTACCAAAATCATTTTTTAGCTTTCTGTATTGGTTAGTCCTCCAATATGCGTAACAAAAATGACAATAACATTTTTTTAATTAAACAATTTTTTGACAGATTCCTAAAATATTTGTGTTTTCCCTTATGACAGGTGGTCTAATAAATTGTTAAGCACTGTATGTTTTCATAGCATTTACTTGGCACGTTTGTTTGAAGGACATTGGGCAGAATGTGGAATAGTGTGTTTTTCTCAGCGAATACATGACACACAGACATGATTAATATATCTATAGAAAGCTTGAAGTTTCTACTTTTAAAGGGGTCATATGATGCGATTTCAAGTTTTCCTTTCTCTTTGGAGTGTTACAAGCTCTTGGTGCGGTTATTTTTTCTTGAATCCATGTAAAGAAGCAGCAAACACTTAAATATCAGGTATGGTTTACTTGTTTCACTTGTTGAACAGAATCTGTTTTTAAGAATGACTCAAAGTCTGTTCACATCTCTGTTGTTAGACCAGTGTGCTCAATAATGTGTCTTTGACCTTCATGGTGTATGTTTTAATTATACTGTGTTGTGAATAAAATACAAAAGAAAAAAAAAAAAAGATTTTTTTAATCTCACATTCTTTCTTACCTGCCTGAAAGTAACAGTCACACTGATGGGCCATTAGGGGAGGGCCCTTTGTCTCTCAGGTGTGAATCACTAAATATTCATGGCCATTGTCACTCCCTCGCATACAGGCTTTCGATCACAAAACATGTATTTAAAATTTTAAATCAATATATTGTTTTCTGTGAAGGAGTAAGCAGGATGATTTTCACATAATTTTGAAGTAAATATTCTAGCCTACAAGACTGATTACTCAAAAGTCTTATTCAGAACTATTCAGTATGGGTTTTATGGCCTTATTTCAGCTACATTTTTTCCCCCAAAACTTACTAACCATTCATAATATTTTTTTTTTCTAAAAAATGCAAACATGTACATCCATCTTGCTCACATATTATTGTAGCACAGTTTGTGCTGAATACAAAAAAAAAAAAATCATGTTGGGCAATATTATGTTATAATTAGCTGAAATAAGCACAAATGTCAGGGCATGTCAAAACATCTCAAGGGCCCAAAAATCACCTCAGACCCGAGAGGGTTAAATACATTCAATACACGACATGAGACATTGGCAACAAGAGGGCTACTTATAGCAAACAATAAGGGTCACATGACAAGAATAAACCAATGAGCAAACAGAACTGAGAACCAAATGACAGGACAATTACCAATGAGGAACAAGACACATGACTTGAACAACCAATCACAACATGACACATTGAACAGAGGAACCAATTACAGGAATATAAGAGGGCAAGGGAAGCTTGACACTAGCAGCATAAATCTAATTACAAAATAAAAGACATGAAAACCAGAACATGAAACAAAACCCAAAACAGACCTTACATTTCCCCCCTCAAAAAGGTGGCTCCAGACACCTAAACCACCCAAAACAACAATAGTCCAGGATGGTGGTGGAGTAGAAGTAGTCCAGGGGGTGGGATGGAGGGCCAGGCCTGTGAAGAGGAACAACACCTGGAGCGTGGAGCAATGGCGGGCCTGGAGCTAGGAGCAGTGGTGAACCAGGATCATGGGGCAATGGCAGAACTAGGCTGGGGAGCCATAGAGGACAGTGAAGCACTGGAGGACCTGGGCCGTGAAGCAGTGGAGGACAGTGAAGCACTGGAGGGGAGCCATGGCGGTGCCGGCAGAGCAGGAAGGCAGGGTGGAGCAGTGACATGGATAGACCACTTGACTGTGACAGAGGAGGCAAAGAGTTCTTGAATGGCCTCCTTGGCCGTGACAAGGCATACAGTGAGTTCATGAACGGCCTCCATGGCCGTGACAGGACAGACAGTGAGTTCATGAACGGCCTCCATGGCTGTGACATGGCATACAGTGAGTTCATGAATGGCCTCCATGGCCGTAGCTGGACAGACTATGAGTTTATGGATGGCCTCCATGGCCATGACAGAACAGGCAGACAGTTCATAAATGGACGCCGCCGCCTCAGGAGGTTCTGCAGCGGAAGCCGCCACCTCTGGAGGTTCTGCAGCAGACGCCGCCACCTCTGGAGGCACTGGAGCAGATTCTTGGACAGTAGAGCCCTCTGGGGCAGACTCGAGGACAGGAGAGGCCTCTGGAGCAGACTCGAGGACAGGAGAGGTCTCTGGGGCAGACTCGAGGACAGGAGAGGTCTCTGGGGCAGACTCGTGGACAGGAGAGACCTCTGAGGCAGCTTCATGGACAGGAGGCCTCTGGAGAGCATTGTGCAGCCCACACACAGCCCACTCAAAATGGCGATCAGCATTTAAGTAAGGGCAGCAGAGGGTGGCAGGACCTCTAGGATGGTTGGGCATGAGAGCGCTGATGTCACTGGGATACCTGCAGCTCGCACCGACATCAGAGGTGGGTCCATCACACTGGCAATCAGTCCTTTCAGTCCTAGCCCAAGCTCCGCAGGAGCAGGAGCTTGGGTAATATGGCCCCCCCAAAAAAATCATTTGGGGAAGTCTTGGTGACCTCTGTGACATGGCAAAGCTCAGGCATGGCGGCCATCTTGTGATGAGACTCAGGCGTGGCAGCCATTTTGCCCGGGAACTCGGACGTGGCAGTCTTGATGTGAGCAGACTCTGGAATGGTGGCCATGTCGTGACGAGGCTCTGGAATGGCAGCCATTTTGGAGTACCCAAGTGCAGCTTTATTTACAACAGTAATCCAAAATCCAAACATACAAACGAATACTTGACATGACTTGAACAGACTTGACTTGAACACTCACCTTGACTTGACAGTAAGGTTAAATACATTCAATAGACGACAAGAGACAATGGCAACAAGAGGGCTACTTATAGCAAACACTAATGGTCACATGACAAGAATAAACCAATGAGCAAACAGAACTGAGAACCACATGACAGGACAATAACCAATGAGGAACAATACACCTGACTTTAACAACCAATCACAACATGACACATTGAACAGAGGAATCAATAGGCCCAGGTCAGGAAGCAGACAGACTGGCTAAACCAACCGTAAGCTAGCCGTCTCATGTCACATAAATCAGTTAATTCTCAGCACATAGAGACTCTTTCACCTAGATATCACACTATAGAGATTGTGTCTGTTCCCCGAACTAAAATACAAAAAACGTCCAAACCAATTTAAGAGTAACAATTTAATTGATGCTCAACAAATAAAAAACAGATGTAATACGGATAAACAAATGATAAAGCTTGGCTAATTGAATATCAGGTCCCTTTCTACGAAAGCACTTTTTGTAAATGATATGATCACTGATCATAAACTAGATGTGCTCTGTTTGACAGAAACCTGGCTAAAACCTGATGATTACATTATTTAACAAATAAAAAACAGATGTAATACGGATAAACAAATGATAAAGCTTGGCTTATTGAATATTATAATAATAATAATAATAGGTTTAATTTATATAGCACCTTTCCCAAGCTCAAGGATGCTCCACAATGACAAAAGCAAATAAACAATCATATCGTACATAGATGGACAAGACATTTGGCAAGTCCAGATCGTGCGGTTGCAGTTGCATACCACAGTAACAATACAGTATCATAATCATAAAAAAACAAACAAAAAACATTATATCAGGTCCCTTTCTACGAAAGCACTTTTTGTAAATGATATGATCACTGATCATAACCTAGATGTGCTCTGTTTGACAGAAACCTGGGTAAAACCTGATGATTACATTATTTTAAACGAGTCTACCCCCCAATATTACTGTTATAAACATGAGCCACGTCCAAAAGGTAAAGGGGGAGGTGTTGCTTCAATTTCTAACGATGTTTTCAGTATTTCTCAGAAGGCGGGCTTCAAGTATAACTTGTTTGAAGTAATGGTGCTTCATATAACATTATCGACATTATCCAGTGTTAATGATAGATCCCCTGTGATGTTTGTACTGGCTACTGTATACAGGCCACCAGGGCCACCAGGGCACTTTATTAAAGAATGTGCTGATTTTCTATCAGAGTTAGTGCTGGCTGCAGATAAAGTTTTAATAGTTGGTGATTTTAATATCCATGTTGATAATGAAAAAGATGCATTGGGATCAGCATTCATAGACATTCTGAACTCTATTGGGGTTAGACAACATGTCTCAGGACCTACTCATTGTCGAAATCATACTCTAGATTTAATACTGTCACATGGAATTGATGTTGATGGTGTTGAAATTATGCAGCCAAGCGATGATATCTCAGATCATTAGTTAGTCTTGTGCAAACTTCATATAGCTAAAACTGTAAATTCTACTCCTTGTTACAAGTATGGTAGAACCATCACTTCTACCACAAAAGACTGCTTTGTAAGTAATCTTCCTGATTTATCCCAATTCCTTAGCATTTCCAAAACCCCAGAACAACTTGATGATGTAACAGAAACTATGGACACTCTCTTTTCTAGCATTTTAGATACGGTTGCTCCTTTACGCTTAAACTGAACTGAGCTGGACAATGACATCATTCAGTACGTTTACATGGACAACAATATTCCAATTTTAATACGATTAAGACAATACTCTGATAAAGAATCTACCATGTAAACAGAGATATTTGATTGCCTTAATCCGGCTAAACTCATACTCTAAGTAAACACAAATCAAAATAAGACATGTGGAGTTCCAATTTTAGTCGCATTATCGAAGTGCAGTATCGACATGTACATACATTAATCGCACTATTACCGTCGTGTAGGACTTTTCGCTGCATTTTGCGACAGGATACGCACATGGCAGTGGTCAACCGTTTGATGGCAAACAAAAGAGCATGGCTTCAACAACGCTGTCCTCTGTTTGCACGTATAGCATGACAAATAATTAACTGCACTTGAAGCTTTCTTAAAAATTAAAAATGAAACACCTAAAACTGTATAGTACCGAAGACGAATTGTATGTTGATACGGGAAATTCTGGAGGGAACGTCGGATGGCGTCGCGTGGGAACGTAATGACATGTGCCATTAATCGATCTATGTACTATAACATGTAAAACGGG
>NW_015645166.1:32026-35172 GCF_001515625.1 Sinocyclocheilus rhinocerous
CTTGTTAAATCATCTAAACCAACAACATGTATGTTAGACCCTATTCCATCTAAGCTCCTAAAAGAGGTGCTTCCAGAAGTCATAGATCCTCTTCTGACTATTATTAATTCATTGTCATTAGGATATGTCCCCAAAATCTTTAAACTGGCTGTTATTAAGCTTCTAATCAAAAAACCACGACTAGGCCCCAAAGAACTAGTTAATTACAGACCGATCTTGAATCTCCCTTTTCTGTCCAAGATACTAGAAAAGGTAGTATCCTCACAATTATATTCCTTCGTAGAGAAAAATGGTATCTGTGAGGATTTCCAGTCAGGATTTAGTCAAAGTCAAAGTCTGCTTTATTGTAAATTCTTCCACATGTACAGCACATACTTACAGATAATTGAAATTGTGTTACTCTCAGACCCTTGGTGCATACAGATAACACTAACAGTAGAACATAAAATACAGATAAATACAGATTAAATATAAAATACAACTATACAAATATACAAATAAGGACATGTAAAAAAGATAAATAAAGCAGCACAAGGCACATGTCAGATAGAGTGCAAACCAGTGAAATAAACAAACAGTGCAGATATAATGATTGTATTGCAAAAGAGCTTATTCAGTCTGATTGAAGTGACAAAAAGCTCAGAGAGCAGTTCTTTATTTAAACTGTCAGAAGAGGTAGTTGAATGAGGTTCAGTGAGAGAGTTCAGTGGTGCATGGTGCAAAAGAGGGGAGGAGGGGCAAGGTCGGGACGGAGTTCAACTTCCTGACTGCCTGATGGATGAAGCTGTCCTTCAGTCTGCTGGTCCTGGCCTGGAGACTCCGCAGTCTCCTCCCTGATGGCAGCCGACTAAAGAAGTTGTGTGTCGGGTGGGTGGGATCACCTGCAATGCAGAAGGCTTTGCGTGCGAGACTGGTTCCATAAATGTCCTGGAGGGAGGGGAGAGAGGCACCAACGATCTTCTCAGCTGCTCTCACTATGCATTGAAGTGTCTTGCGGCAGGACGCGTTGCAGGCGCCATACCACACAGTGATGCAGCTCGTCAGAATGCTCTCAATGGTGCCTCTGTAGAAGGTGCACATGATGGGGGCCGGGGCTCTGGCTCTTCTAAGTTTGCGGAGGAAGTAGAGACGCTGCTGTGCTTTCTTGGCCAGTGCTGCGGTGTTGTCAGCAGTATGGCTGTATATTCCCTCGGTAGATAGAACGGCCGGCACTTAATAATCATAAACTCCACCAGGGGTGAGCAGTGTTTGCAGACCACAACAGCATCGCGGCACCACGCATCATTGATGTAAACACAAAGCCTGCCGCCACGGGTCTGGTACGACGGTGGGGATAGCTGGCTTGTGTGGGTTAGCCATTAGCCTAGCCCAGATACCTCCGCGCTTACCCCTCTTCTGCTTCCTCTCAAGCCGCTTGTGGCGCCTCCGCTGTGGGCGAGATGCAGTAGTGGGGGTCGGTGATGGTGTGGGCCTCCGGTGGGGATAGCTGGCTTGTGTGGGTTAGCCATTAGCCTAGCCCAGATACCTCCGCGCTTACCCCTCTTCTGCTTCCTCTCAAGCCGCTTGTGGCGCCTCCGCTGTGGGCGAGATGCAGTAGTGGGGGTCGGTGATGGTGTAGGCCTCCGGAGCAGACCGAGATCCCACAGCTCTTCGGCTTGCGCAGAGTTTAACTCTAAAAATGTGGTTCAGCTCGTTCAGCAGGGAGAAGGTGCTGTCACAGGTCCGCGGTGGGGTCTTGTAGTCCGTAATGGTCTGTATCCCCTGCCACAGGCTCAGAGTTTCTGCTGTCGCTGAAACGATGGGCTATCTTCCTGGAGTACTGTCTCTTAGCCTCTCTGATGCCGCGGGATAGATTGGCCCTCTTAGTGCTGCATTCGACACTATTGTCCACAAAATTCTTTTGAATAGACTAGAAAACTTTGTTGGCATTAATGGAAGTGCATTAGCATGGTTCAAATCGTACTTATCTGACCGCCATCAATTCATAGCAGCGAATGAAGAGGTATCATATCGATCACAAGTGCAGTATGGAGTACCTCAAGGCTCAGTACTAGGGCCGTTACTTTTCACACTTTACATGTTACCCTTGGGAGATATCAACAGGAAACATGGTGTTAGCTTTCACTGTTATACTGATGATACTCAGCTCTATATTTCTTCGCGGCCTGGCGAAACATACCAATTTGAAAAACTAGCGGAATGCATAGTCGATATAAAAAACTGGATGATGAGTAATTTCTTACTGCTAAATTCTGAAAAAACAGAGGTGTTAATTATAGGACCTAAAAACTCTGCATATAATAACCTAGAACACTCCCTAAGACTTGATGGCTGCTCTGTCAATTCTTCGTCATCAGTTAGGAACCTAGGTGTGCTATTTGATAGCAATCTTTCGTTAGAAAGCCACGTTTCTAGCATTTGTAAAACTGCATTTTTCATTCTCAAAAATATATCTAAATTACGACATATTCTCTCAATGTCAAATGCAGAAATGTTAATCCATGCGTTTATGACCTCAAGGTTAGATTATTGTAATGCTTTATTGGGTGGTTGTTCTGCACGCTTAATAAACAAACTCCAGCTGGTCCAAAATGCAGCAGCTAGAGTTCTTACTAGAACCAGGAAGTATGACCATATTAGCCCGGTTCTGTCAACACTGCACTGGCTACCTATTAAACATCAATTTTAAAATCTTGCTAATTACTTATAAAGCCCTGAATGGTTTAGCACCTCAGCATTTGAATGAGCTCTTGTTACATTATAGTCCTCCACGTCCGCTGCGTTCTCAAAACTCTGGCAATTTGATAATACCTAGAATATCAAAATCAACTGCGGGCGGCAGATCCTTTTCCTATTTAGCGCCCAAACTCTGGAATAACCTACCTAACATTGTTCGGGAGGCAGACACACTCTGTCAGTTTAAATCTAGATTAAAGTACGTATCCAGCCCAGATGGTGGATCAGGACCTAGAGATGATCTCTACAGCCCTGAAAATCAGCGGAGACCAGGACAACTAGATGAGACCCAGAGACAGATCCCCTGTAAAGACCTTGTCTCAGATGACCACCGGGACAAGACCACAGGAACCAGATGATTCCTCTGCACAATGTGACTTTGCTGCAGCCTGAAATTGAACTGCTGGTTT
>NW_015645166.1:35208-36238 GCF_001515625.1 Sinocyclocheilus rhinocerous
AGATACTATTTAAACTGAACTGAGCTGGATGATGACATCACTGAATTCAATGATGAGCTGCCTTTAACTGAAAATTTAGTGTTTACTATTGTCATTTTGCATTATTGACACACTATTTTCCTATTTAATGCTGTACAGTTGCTTTGACAATCTGTAATGTTAAAAGCGCTATATAAATAAAGGTGACTTGACTTGATCTTTCGATCTAATGGATGAAATAAGCTTACAAAATTACAAATGAATGTTACCAAACGACTAAAAAAAAATACAGAGAGCAGCAGCTTTTGTTTCTGCTCTGATAGCCGCCAGACCATGCCGAATGCTGTGTATGTGTCTTATAAATCAAGAATGGAGAGAGAACATTGTGCTTGCTTTTCATCTTCAAACCAAACTTAGGTCTTCAGCCAAGAAAGTTTAAATCCCATCTGGCTAGCGCACTTCCGAAAAATGTTTCCACTATAGCAAATTAGCTCAAAAGGGAAATGTATATAAATAATTATGTCATAATTAATATCATCTGCCAGTAGTAACTGTAGCAGAATTAAATTGCCATCAACTAATCTGTTCGTCCAGCGAACATTCAGTGTAATTTCATATCAACTCTTAAGAAAGGATATTTTTGTGGCCACAGAAAACAACTTTCTTACAGTACTAATGCATTACAGCATGTAGCTAGATCGGAATCATAAAAGGGACAATATTCATCAAGCAGTGACAGGACCAGAAACTCATGTAATTTGTGCACAAAAGTTTTATTAACTAAGCACTAACACACATAACTAATCTAAACAAACAAACATACAATCACTCATACATGAGGGAAGGGCAAGTGAGACTGGATGAATGAAGCCATCAAAGCAACAGGGAATGGAGCTATGAAATGTAGTCAGTTAACCACCTGAGTAAAACCATCAGCACCGTTTATAACGGGGTCTATAGCTTATACTAAACCTCTATTTCGTTTAGTTAAATGATTTGGACTTGCGATTGTTGTGGATTTTTCTTGGGTGCGGCCAATGAAGTGGAGAAG
>NW_015645167.1:0-560 GCF_001515625.1 Sinocyclocheilus rhinocerous
TAATGTGAGGTAAACGGCAAAGATAAGTTTTTCAAAAATGAAAACGAAAAGATTTGAAAGATTCTCTGGTTTAAGAAGCGGTCTTTTACTTGACTTTCGCTTGAAAACCATCCATCGTTTCCTCAATATGCGCGTCGTTTTTGCTGATGCGGCGAGAATACTCTCTAAGCGCTGTTTCGTTATGCTTTCAGTTTCGTTTGCCATTTGATGTTTCTCATATGCAACAGAAATTGAAGCGCTTATGAGTTGACCAACGCGGTGGTCGCACCAGTGCGACCGCACACAAAATTTAGTCGCACAGGCAGAAAAAATGGTCGCAGTCTGGAGGGCAGAAAAAATGGTTGCAGACTGGAGCCCTGCTATATCATCTGAAAGCCATTCCATATCTTAATGTGAGGGACAGAATTTAAGTTTACAGAAACTCATCTTCCTTCTGCTGCAACTGTCAGTCATTCTCCGTTCATTCAAACAGCACTTCATGTTCAGTTATGACAGTCAGCATAAAACTCTTTCTTCAAGATGATATATTCCCATTATAATACTTTTAAGTTTAAGGAAGG
>NW_015645168.1:0-220 GCF_001515625.1 Sinocyclocheilus rhinocerous
GGAGGACGCTTCGGGAACGCCCTTCAGCGTGACCGGCTCTGAACTCTGTGTAATCAGTCCAATAGATAGGCGAGACGTCACGGGCGGGTGACGTAATGACCAGGAAGCTATAAAAGCACGTGCGGTGAGACCAGTGTCAGCTTTTTGTCATTCAGCAAGCACTCTGTGTGTGTGTCAGTCTGATATCTGTTTGTGAGTCTTATTTAGTGTTGTTTGTCAC
>NW_015645168.1:300-898 GCF_001515625.1 Sinocyclocheilus rhinocerous
GAGGGCAGGCAGCGTTCAGGCTGTGTGTTCCTCCCTGCCCGCGTTACTTTACGGGTGGGGATACACACAGTTTGTTTGTTGTCTGCTTGAGAGCAAGCACTCAGAGTCAGCTCTCGGAAAAAAAAGGAGCTGACGGCCCGTTTTGGGAGGGCTCTCTTTGAGGAGAGAGCCTTCGCTAGCATTTTTCTGGCGGCGCCGGCCCCGCTTTCGCCGAGGCGGAGCGGCGGCTGTGCTCGTGGGGTTCGCACATGGATCCGGTGGAGGGAATGTAGACGGGCGCGTCCCTATCTACTTCCTTAACCACCAGATCCAGCGCCCGCTCTCGGGGTTCGGAAGCCCACACTGTGGTTCTTTCCCCCCGGTGAGAGGGCTCGACGCTCCGCCTGTCTTCCTCCGAGGAGGGTGATGAGGGCGTCGATGAGCTCGCCAGTTGCACAAGCATCAGTTACACAAGCATATTATGCCTGACATTATAATGAACAGCATCAATGGGGAGCGGAGCTCGATAATGAACAGCATTAATGGGGAGCGGAGCTCGCGCAGTCGGCTCTCGAGAAAAAAAAGCCCGCTGTTAAGCGCTCCGCTCTCGCCGGGCACG
>NW_015645169.1:0-548 GCF_001515625.1 Sinocyclocheilus rhinocerous
AAACGAATTTAAATGTCTGGACACATTACAGTAATGCAAATTTGGAGGAAACTTGCTTAATTGTCATGAAAATAATGGCATAAAGCAAAAAAATTGATTTTTGATTTTGAGGTGAAATGTGAGCTGGACATGTTTTGGTGTGATTCACCAGGAATGTTCTATGAATATAATTTGCAGAGCTAATGTTTGATTTATTGATGGGTGATGTCTGTTCACATTGTGTTCTCTTCGTGTGTTTGGAGAAACGTCTGGTGAGCATCATCTCGAGCTGTGTGTGTTGGCCTGAAGCGCTTGTCTTCACCTCTCTGCTGTTCATCTTCTCTCCTACAGCTCTTGGACAGAAGACACCCGCTCCTGCATTTTCTCAGAAAGTGCTCTGCGTCAAAGCCGAGAGAACCAGGAGCCTCTGGTTGAGGTTCTGGATCGGCAGATAGAGCAGAAGTTTGAGGAGTTTGATCAGCTCGCTGTGGCTGGAAAAAAACTCTTTGATGACGAGCATCACCTCAACAAAATGGTAGAAAATCACAAATGTGACGCTGGAGCACAAA
>NW_015645170.1:0-280 GCF_001515625.1 Sinocyclocheilus rhinocerous
TACAAATGATAAAAAGAAGGCTTTAAAAAGATCTGTATCTGTGATCGGTATCGGCAGATACTACTTTCTGTGATCGGCCTCAACAATCCTGATCAGAGCACCCCTAGTATGGAGTACCTCAAGGCTCAGTACTAGGGCCGTTACTTTTCAGGCTTTACATGTTACCCTTGGGAGATATCATCAGGAAACACAGTGTTAGCTTTCACTGTTATGCTGATGATACTCAGCTCTATATTTCTTCGCGGCCCGACGAAACATACCAATTTGAAAAACTAACGGA
>NW_015645170.1:762-874 GCF_001515625.1 Sinocyclocheilus rhinocerous
ACACATTTCTAATATTCAAATCCGTTAAAGGATTGTTAGGCTGCATTAATTACGTCAACCGGAACTGGGAACACTTCCCATAACACCTGATGTACATGTTACTTCGTTAGAA
>NW_015645171.1:0-453 GCF_001515625.1 Sinocyclocheilus rhinocerous
GAGAAAGGAAAAATTGAAAACGCATCATATGACCCCTTTAATAATAAAAAAAATAGTCTTTGCACACCAACAATCATAAGTAAGATTATATAGGATTAACTCTGTCCATTAATGTATGATTACGGTACCATTCTTCAGCACCAAATAAAAATGACTTTAACACAATAAAGTTATTGCTCTAAATTTGGGTCTCATGGCTTCTTGTAAAATTGGAGGGGATATAAAGCAATATCCTCTTTAGTTATTCTCTTCACCACAGAATCTGATGTTAGACATTGAAATTGATATTGCATTTTGCAGTATCAAGTAAACAGCTTTTCAGAAACATCTTCAAAATATCTTATTTTGTGGATATGGAATTCACATTACCGTTCATTCAACTGTTTAAGTTTCAGATATTTAGATGGACATAAACCTAAGATGTTTTTTTTCATGCTAAACTTTTAGTTCGTT
>NW_015645172.1:0-782 GCF_001515625.1 Sinocyclocheilus rhinocerous
TTATCCAAAGCCACTTACAGTGCATTCAGGCTATACATTTTTTTATACTATTACCTGTATATGTGTTCCCTGGGAATTGAACCCACGACCTTTTGCGCTGCTAACACAATGCTCTACCACTGAGCCACAGGAACACAATTTTAAAATCTATATGATGTTTAATAGGGAGACAGTGCAGTGTTGACAGAACCGGGCTAATATGGTCATACTTCCTGGTTCTAGTAAGAACTCTAGCTGCTGCATTTTGGACCAGCTGGAATTTGTTTATTAAGCGTGCAGAACAACCACCCAATAAAGCATTACAATAATCTAATCTTAAGGTCATGAGCGCATGAATTAACATTTCTGCATTTGACATTGAGAGAATAGGTCGTAATTTAGATATATTTTTGAGATGGAAAAATGCAGTTTTACAAATGCTAGAAACGTGGCTTTCTAAGGAAAGATTGCTATCAAATAGCACACTAACTGATGACGAAGAATTGACAGAGCAGCCATCAAGTGTTAGACAGTGTTCTAGGTTATTACGTGCTGAGTTTTTAGGTCCTATAATTAACACACCTGTTTTTTCAGAATTTAGCAGTAAGAAATTACTCGTCATCCAGTTTTTTATATCGACTATGCATTCCGTTAGTTTTTCAAATTGGTATGTTTCACCGGGCCGCGAAGAAATATAGAGCTGAGTATCATCAGCATAACAGTGAAAGTCTATTCAAAAGAATGTTGTGGTCAATAGAGTCAAACGCAGCATTAAGATCCAATAGCACTAATAGAGAGATACA
>NW_015645173.1:0-877 GCF_001515625.1 Sinocyclocheilus rhinocerous
GGGGTGCAGAATCTGGCAGGGGTGCAGAATTCGGCACAACACCGGTACTATTAATCACATAATCGGCTTTACTGACGAGATTCGCATGACAATCACATGCGATTTACCGTGCAGCCCTTGTTTGTTGATCACAAATTACAAAGTAGACGAGGAAAACTAGGATGGGGGTGTATTCAAAGCGCAGCCATTACTGTCTAGAGTGCGTGGAATGGTGCGCTGTGATTGGTTGAGCGGATATATCACGTTCTGCAGAGAAGGGAGACTGGCGTTTGTCGTGGTTTGGAAAAAAAGAGAAAACATGGCCTAATAACTCGGGTAATATCGCATTTTGCGTAAAATTAAAAATTTACTTTTCAATAGATACAATACTGATTTTGGCGGAAACTCAAATATTTTTTTTTAAATGCCGTTTATCGCGTTTTGGATCCAAACTCTTCATTTGTAGCAATAGCCAAAAAAAAACATTGTATGGGTCAAAATTATCAATTTGTATTTTATGACAAAAATCATTAAGATATTAAGTAAAGATCATGTTCCATGAATATATTTTGTAAATTTCCTACCATAAATATATCAAAACTTATTTTTTAATATATTTTGTAAATTTCCTACCATAAATATATCAAAACATATATTTTATTTTTTAATTAGTAATATGCAGTAGAGATGCACGATTACGATTTTCTTAGCCGATTCTGATTTTTTTTGTTAGTGTGATCTGCCGATACCGATTTTTGTCGATTCCGATTTTCTTTCTAAGAACTATAATTGACAGCATATACAAACAAAATCTACACAAAAAAACAAGTAAAAAGTCAGTAATAAAATAAGAACATAAAAAATTGCAAACAACAGCACAAATAAATGCAATAGAATA
>NW_015645174.1:0-776 GCF_001515625.1 Sinocyclocheilus rhinocerous
TGGCACTCACCAACCCTTGGTTGTAAAGAAAGATTCAGTCTGGAACGAAGTCAGATCTTTGTTGAGCTTGAGTTGAAGTTTCAATCTGGATTCAGGTGAGGAGCTCTATCCGGGTGACGGCACCAAAATTGTAAGTAACTTTTTCCTCGTCGAATCAGAGACCAGGAGATGTTGGGATATCTTTCATACAGAAGTTACTCTTTATTAAGGACTCGCTGTGCGTTGCTGCAGTCATCCAAGTCTTACTATAGCTCAGCACAGTAGAGTTTATACCTTTCAAGGGGGAGGGATACATAGGGGTGGAGACAATCTAAATAAAGCATGCAAATGCAGTACAGGAATCAGCCCGTTACCGGAATTTCTCCAGCCCTGATCTCATCAGCATAACAGTGTCATTCAAATGCATAGGTGCTAATCCAATCAGTCTGACAGTCCTAATTCAATCAGTATAACTACTCAAAGACTGGGGCAGAGGCACCAAGAGCCATTACAAACAAAAGGTGACTTTCTCAGTAATTTGGTTAATTTGACTAACAATAAGAGAAACCGGAACAGACAGGAACCTCTTGCTACACTTTGCATAAGATAATCATTTGTCTGATGTCATTTACCTTAAATGCTAAATACAATGTACTTCACCTTAGTTTTTCATGTGATGCTATGTCAGAATATAGTATCAGCATATTTTAAACAGATTCTTAAATTTGTAATCCAACAACAGCACAAGTACTTCTATCATTTAAGCGGGTAGAACACAAGTCATCAGGGCAGTTATT
>NW_015645174.1:1318-2583 GCF_001515625.1 Sinocyclocheilus rhinocerous
GATGAACAGACACATCTCAGCTCTTTCACACACAATCAAAGACACGGAGGAGATGATGAAAGCCAGCGATGCCTGCTTTCTGAAGGTGACAACTGAATTTAGCTTCATTGTTTGTGCACAAAACAACTCACCAATTACCCAACCAGTGATCAAACTCTTAATTTGTATAGAGAGAAAATGAACTGTTATGAGTGTTTGATGAGATATTAAAATGTTTTTCAAACTCTATATTTTCCAGGACTTTAGCATCACGATGGAAAGGTAAGTTGAGCTGCTGGTGTTTCTTCTCTCAGTGGATCTGAACTCAAATCCACTGCAGTTCTGACTCCTGAATGTTCTTCCAGAGTCCAGATCTCACAGCCGGATCCACAGATGAGTTCTGGAGCTTTGATTCATGTGTCACATTACTTGAGTGACCTGCGGTTCAGAGTCTGGAAGAAGATGCAGGAAACTCTCCAACACAGTGAGTCTCCAGACACGAGTACAAAAGATTAGATAGTTAAGAAACAAAGACAGACAGATCAACATTTGATAGAACTACATCTAATAATCACTTTAAGTTCTATGAATTTGAAGTGAATCTGAAATTTCACAAGATCATCAGATCATACTGCAAACTCATAATGACTACAAAACACAGTCTATTCCTCATGGTGTTTGTTTATGTAAATAGGTTTGTATTTCTAATACCATCATATTTTATCCTCTAATCTGATTTAATTCTCTTTGCAGCTCCATTGACTCTAGATCCAAACACAGCACATCGTCAGCTCACACTCTCTTCTGATTTGACCAGTGTGTCGGACAGTGATTTACGTGAAAATCTTCCTGATAATCCAGAGAGGTTTGACAAGTATCCATGTGTTCTGGGTTCTGAGGGCTTTAACTCAGGAACACACTGCTGGGATGTGGAGGTTGGAGACAACACACTCTGGAGTGTTGGAATAACCACAGCATCAAACCAAAGGAAGGGAGACGTTTTCTTTAACACTAATGTCTGGCGTGTGCGGTACATAGACCGTAAATACAGCTCACAATCCTCAGATCAACCTTTGACTGTCTTCACAGTTAAAGAGAAGCTGCAGCGTGTGAGAGTTCAGCTGGACTGTGACAGAGGAAAGGTGTCCTTCTCTGATCCTCTAACTAACATCTGTCTCTGCTCATTCACAACAACCTTCACAGAAACTGTCTTTCAATTCTTATATAACTACTGCAAAACATCCCCTCTGAGGATTTTACCAGTTAAACTGATTGTAACAACAGAA
>NW_015645175.1:0-16273 GCF_001515625.1 Sinocyclocheilus rhinocerous
AATAATTAATTCCCTTAAAATTAAGTAATCAAAGTCATTACAACAGAAAAGAAGCAAATGGAACACAGCTGACCATGAAAACAGGAAACCCAGAACTTAAAGAGGATAGAGAATATAATTAGCTCTGTTTAAAACTAACAGAAATCAGTGGAAATAGGCCTTTATAGCAAAACATGAAAGACGGGGTGAGATTTGGATATAAATCAAATCATTATGTATTTGTACGTATTTGCCACCTTATTATTTTCCTTTTTTATTTTTTTTTTCAATTGTATCGATGTATGTGTATGTCTGTGTTGTGATCAGTGCATTGGCACTGTAAAGCCTTTTTACCATGTCAATAAAACAACTTTGGTGGAGGAATAGTTTTCTTGTCATCATAGTAGTTAGACTAGTAACAGGTGTGAGGCAGAGTTGTCTCTAACTATTGCTGCACCCACAGAACCCAAAGGTACCACGATACACCTATACATCATTGTTCAGCAAATTTTTGTTTGTGAAATCCAGCCATTTCAATAGGAATCCAGATGATCAGTTATTTAGCTTGAGGTTTCCCCACTCAGCAACGGCAAATTTGCAGTGTTGATCAACAGAAGTTGCTTGGTTTGAAAGTGACTTCTGTGTTAACTGTGCTTCATACATTCCTATAATGACAACAGTAATGGACCATTTTTGCCTCCAAAATTGGTTTATAAATGCTGATTGGATAAACCACATTCAGCAGCTGATATACTTCTTGATCAGTGTGCAAACTTTGTGTAGCTTTATATAAACATGATAAATTAAACAACAAACCACTATAAAATAAATGTGTAAATGTCTGTTTTATAGTTCTTTATTGCCATTAAAAAAAATTTTTTTCCTATAGAGTCTTACTGATTACAATATAGATGGTTTATAGGCAGAAAAAAAATTCCAGTTCACAAATCTATTCATCCCCTGGCAACCCAGGAGATGTGCCTTTTAAAGCCGGCCTTGCTGGGTGTTCAGAACAGCCCAGGACATATTAAAGCATAGAGCTGCAGGAGTCAAGCCAGCATCATAACATCTGCTTAGACCCTACCCCCAGCAAAGGTCACTAACACAAATCTGTGACTAATCTTCAAATGCTTCACAATGTCACACCCCTTTGGACTTTTGTTGTGTTTTCATTCCCTCATGTGCTCTGTGTGACCCAGTTTTCCCTCATGTTTGATTGTCATTTACTTCAGGTGTATGTCATTAATTATCTTCATTTTCTTCAGTATATATAGTTGTGTTCAGTCCTGTGTTCCCTAGTCTGGTCTACATGGCCCATACATGTGTTTCCTGCCTGTCTGTTTTGGATTTGCTCTATCGTGGATTACTAAAGACTATTTGCATTGTTCATCGTCATCTTAGTGCTTCTCATTTCACCATAGCTGCGACAGAAGTCCGGACCTTAAAAAAAAAAGAAAATAAAGCGGCGCCTTTTCCCCGTGTTTGGTTTTTCCGTTTTTGAAAGTTTGTGTTGGTTTTTGTTATGGAGGATGCCGCGAGATTTACCGCTCTGGCTCGGAGGAGCCAGGATATCGAGGATTTCACGTGGGACTTCAGCCATTTCGTCGTCACTACCGCCTTCGACGACGAGACGCTGAAGTCCCTGTTTAAGATCGGGGCTAACTGCCACTGCCCCGTCGTCCTCCCAGACATCACGGGACTGAACTGGAGGGAGGCGATCGTCCAGTGTCTGGAGAGCGTCCGGCCCCGATCCGGAAAGGGACTCAACCCAGAGCCTAGCCCACCATCAGCCCGCTGCGCAGAGCAAGAGCCTAAGCCCACCGCTGACGGAGAGCCAGAGCTCACCGCGACCGACGAGCCATCACCAATTGGAGCGACAGTGCTGAGAATCGCCCCGGAGCCAGAGCCTGTGACGTCAGGCCAGGTGCGAGAGCTGGCTACAGTACTCGCCACGGGGGAGAGCGCTATGGACAGCGATAGCACGGCGGGAAGCTCTGCCCACTGCACCATGGCTGAGGGTGAGCTGAGCTCAGTAGACTGTTATGTGGCTATATATGCAGACATGCCCCCTCTTCTCCCGCCTTTGTCTGAACTCTCTGCCTGCCCTGAACTATCTATCTTCCGTGAACTGTCTGCCTGTCCTGAAATGGCCATGGAGGTCGTTCCCCTGTCTGCTGCACTCCCAGTGTTGGGAGTCGCGATGTGGTGTGTGTGGGCGGCACACACCGTCCCTGAACCCATTACCCGTCTGGATTTTTCACCCACCCTCCCTCTCCTGCCTCCTCCTGTCATCCCTGTTTCACCATCGCCACCGCTGGTTCCTGTCAGCCGCTCTGCTCACCCTCAGCCCACCATCTGTGCGGTGGGATCACCGCGGGTCTACCAGTCTCCATCGGCGTTGTGGCTGGAGGATCCCTTGTCTCCACCTCCAGCCTCTGAGTCCCGGACTCCGCCTCGGCCCTTCGACCTAGCGGCTCCACCATGGCTCCTAGCTCCTCCTCTCCACTGTGGCCTGTCAGTCCACCAGCTCTGCCGGGCCCCCTCGTCCCTCCGGCTCCACCTTGGTCTTTCGTCGACCATCCGCCGCCTCGGGACTCCACTCCTACGGCTACACCTCATCCCTCCGGCTCTGTCAGGCTCCTCCTTCCCTCCGGCTCCACCGCGGCCTTCCGGATCCCCGCCTCTGCCTCGAATGCTTGAGCCATCTGCTCCGCCTTGGCCCTCCGGATCCTCCCCATCGCCCTGGCTCATCGGCGCTCCGTCGCTGCCTCAGGCTCCATCACCACCTGCTCCGCAGCCGTCAGTTGGCCCCCTGGAGTCGTCAGCCCTTCCTCCACCATGGCTCCTCCCTCCGTCGGCTCCACCGTGGGTCGCCATCAGGGCTGTGGCCTGGGTTCCGTCTGGCTCCTCCTGCTCCCTCCTGGCTTCTCCCTGGCTCCTCCCTTTGTCTGATCCACCCTGGACTTTGGTTGTCGTCCCCCTCCTGGGTGTCCGTCCTCAGCCGGAGCCTCCACCTGTCTTGTCTGCCTGCCTACCTGCCAGCCCTTTGCCGTCTCCTGTCACCATCCCTTCTCCACTCCATGTGTCCTCCTCCTAAGTCCCCCTCTGTCCCTCTCTTTGTCGTTCCTGCGGCACGAGTTCACACCTTCTGGGAGGGGGGTGGACTGTCACACCCCTTTGGACTTTTGTTGTGTTTTCATTCCCTCATGTGCTCTGTGTGACCCAGTTTTCCCTCATGTTTGATTGTCATTTAGTTCAGGTGTGTCTCATTAATTATCTTCATTTTCTTCAGTATATATAGTTGTGTTCAGTCCTGTGTTCCCTTGTCCGGTCTACTTGGTCCATACGTGTGTTTCCTGCCTGTCTGTTTTAGATTTGCTCTATCGTGGATTATTAAAGACTATTTGCATTGTTCATCGTTTTCTTCGTGTGTCTCATTTCACCGTAGCTGTGACACACAACAGTATAGCCTGATCAGCTTCAAACCATACATGCTGGTTGACTAACCTTTACCCTTACTTAGTTTTTTTTTTTTCTCTCCAACATCCATGGCATTTTCATTAGAAGGGTATTTATTTTGACAAATGCCTGATGACATGTTAGTCAATGACTTGAAGTCATGGCTAGCAGCCAGAATGTATTTAGTGAAGCCTGACAAACCAAAATGTGACGGTACATCAGCCCTATAAATGTAAAATGAGCATTGCTTTATTGCTGTATTTGCATTATGTTTTAGTGCTACTTTTGTCATATAAAATTAAGCAATGTCACAGTAAGTATTGTTAGGTATTATGTAGAACTGAGGAAAACAATAAGAAACATACATAGTTTTTTTGTTGCAACTTTGATGTTACAACTTATTTACAAATAAGTTTATCAGTACATGCATTTTTTTAGTAGCATTTTATTAAAAAAAATCTTAATTAACTGCATTATTTATTATGAATGTTATTCATTTAATGTTATTAAAAAGTGTAGTATGTGTGTGTGTGTGTGTGTGTGTATGTAAAGTTGCTTCTGAGCTAAATCAAGGCTGCTGCACAATGATTGAGTTACTTAAGACTAGCTTACTGTAGCCTAAATTTTATGCTTATAAAAAAGGACCATAAATTTTTTTTTGTTCATTGCCATGTGTATGAGATATTTTAGGTGGCCTTTAGCCTCCACTTGTGAGAAAGCTTTTTGACCAGGATGTGGAAGCAGAAGGTCAACTTTGAGAGCTATTTGACATATCCCAGCACTGAACCTTCCTGTTCAAATCTATCATCATTTGCTATTATTGTGCAACCTTTGTTACATTACATAAGCACCATTAAATGACTCCCTTAACTATTGGCATTAGATTCTAGAAAGGCTGCATTATACCTAGAGTATATAACAAAATTTTTTTCTTTAGATTGAAATCACAGGATTCAACAAATGACTGGTTTTAGCCAAACACAACCATTTTGACCAATGTAAGGCCAAATAATAACATTCAGTTATGGCTATTTGTGAAACGTATGCCTATGAAATCATGCATTTCATTTATGCATTAATTTTGAATGTAGTAAGTAAATTATTTGTGTTGACAAATGCATGAATATTTAAGCTTTTTAAATATGATCCTTCAGAAATCATTCTAATACGCTGATTTAGTGCTCAAAAACATTTCTTATTATTATCAACATTGAAACCAGTTGCCTAATATTGCTTAATATTTTTTGTGAAAACCATAATACATTTTTTTCATGATTATTTTAGGAATATAAAGTTCAGAAGAACTGCATTTATTTGAAATAGAGATCTTATAAATAGTTGTCACTTTTGATCAAATTTTGATCATCCTTGTTGAATACAAGTATCAGATTCTTTAAAAAAGATTTTACTGACCCTAACATTTCGAACTGTGGTGTAGATTTTAAGTTATTAAAAATTTTAACTTTCACTCCCTTTCCCATGAGTTTGAATTGTTAAATCATTTTAAGTTACTTGCTGACCCTTTACTAGGGCTCACATTCCAAAGATATAACTGGGTCAAATTAGATGGATAAATAGAGTTCATTCTCCCAATCAATGCCAATGGGACCTTTTCTACAAATACAGTTCTTCCATTAAAGCTCAGTTATTTGAGGCGGGCTTTTCCCAAGTGAGTAATTACACTCATTACAGTCTGCGTTGCTCCTTTAAATGGGGATATTTACTTAAATGCCAACAGAGAAAGTGTTTTTGGTCAAATGTGAATAGGTGATGCCCCCAGAGAAAACAATCCACATTTCTGGAGAGGTCTACTGATACTTAGCACATGCATGCAGGCCTCCAGACTGCAAAATAATACCACCACGCCATGTGATGTCCGATTCACAACAAAATGACACCTTTCAACCATAGATTTTAGGAGTCAGTCAAACCCATTCAACAACCTTGATTTGAATCAATGAACCACCAGTCATTGTTCTGTTATGTTCTATTCAGTATGAACCAGTAATGTGATGTATGCTTTAGATTCAGTCTATTTACTGACTGGTTGTTGATAGGACAGTGTGTAAATACACATATTCACAACAGAGTTTTATTGTATACATTAGTAATGGTATTCTAAAAATCATTCAAACATTTACGAAGAATATAATTGTTTTTTGTTTAATATGTGACAATCAGTTATACAAGGTTAAATCAACATTTTTTTTTCTTTCCAGAAATGTTTGATGAGTGATTTTGTAATTTTTTTCTGGAGTCACGCTGTCATGCTTATATGCATATATGAAAAAAGTCCAAAATGTACAGCTTTATCACCATTGGAGCCCAACAGGTAGCATGTCTTCCAGGTCTCTTTCTCATTTCAAACAGTGACAGTGCGTCTACCCCTGGTGTGAGCCGTCTGTATTCACTTATGTCAGGGCGAAGCTGGCTGCATTATCCGTCTTGCAAGGTGTTGATTGGATTACAGCAGTGGGGCGAGGTGCGTGAGCTGATGGGGCAAGTTTGTGGAATGAAGCCGTTTATTCCCAGTGGTGTCAGCACCCTCACGACCAACCACTCATTCCTCGGTTAATACACCCATCCCCGCAGGGAAGCTTCTTCACAGGCTCCATCAGCTGAGCGCTAACCCAGGATAAAGGCTGCTTAATCCAACCATGTCCGTCACACTGGAGATAAGAGGGAATGTGGCAGCATATGGAATTGTCAGTTAAACATGTAGTTTGGGATCCTGTAAAGGTCACTGGAGGGGTGAGTTTGGAGGGAATAGGTGTGACCATTTGAATCTGACCATCTCTTTCTGTTTCCTTGGGTATGTCTTTTTTAATTCCAGAGACACCAAGTATGTATATTTAGCTTGGTTTCTGAGTATCTGAACGATGACGTTTCATGTAATGTTTATAATATATATAATATCATGAAATTATGGAAGTCGTGGCCTAATGGTTAGAGTCGGACTGATGGTTAGAAAGTCGGTCTAACATGGTTAGAGAGTCGGACTCGTAACCCAAAGGTTGCGGGTTCGAGTCTCATACCGGCAGAATAAATTACAGCAGGTATAGCTACAGGTACGTGAGTCAATTATTGTGTTGTTTTCATTGTTTGTTGTTTCCCTCATGAACACATCATCACTATTGTCTCAGGTTAAAAAGGTACTCCATATCAAGCATGGACTACATTCTGCTAGCTGACTTAATGACAACCGACAATTTATCATATTGCGACTATCTGTTTATATAAAATATATCCTAATATGGCATGAGGGTTTATACATTACATTTTTAGAGAAAACCTAAGTGGATATATTTCAAAACATTGTTTTTGCATTGGACTGTGAAACCGTAAGTCATTGAAAACGATTGTAGTACTGGCATTGTTGTGCCTGTTTTTCATTTTAATAATGTTGCTAAAGATGAATGTTACTTTGTACAATCTTCATATTATATTCCTACAAAGATGCATAATATTTACTTACAGTTGCTGTCTTTCGGCAAAAGATGATGGTAGTTTTACACCATACATGTCATGTTGATTTTGAATGTGACCTGGATGCATCAGTGAGTGGTGTGACTTTTGCTAATAAAATGATTGTGCTTGAAGAATAGTGTGAGAACTCTATGATATCTGGTCTCTCTGTGTCACTTAATTGTGTGTTATGATGTTTTACACATATGCATCAAAGTGATTTCAGTGTGGTAATTTAAGATAGTACGTATGGAGAGCATTTTGAAACAAAAACACTGTTTTCAAAATCTGACACCATTCCAGATTAAGCAGAACAAGAAAATCACACAGCTGCAAACTGTAAATTGGATTATATGTTCTGACCCATGTGGAAAATTTGAATCCAAATAGAAAACCATTATTCTGAAATATATATAGAACATAACAGATTAAGAACTGTTAGATAACACACACTTTAGATGACTATGATATATAATAAGACATGCTCAATAATTTAGTGCCAGAGAATGCTTGCGTGAGCACCACCCATGCATCATTCAAAATCAATAGACCTTTGAGTGCCTCTGATGTCTTGAAGCCATATCTTTGTGATTAAGGCATCAAATGGCAGTGTGTAATTGGCTGCTCCTAAAGAAGTTAGAATGTATATCATCTGTGTATGACAGCCACTGCGAATCTAGCTGAGAAGATGTTTAAATCATGATTTGGAGATCAATGATGAAGTGGAGGATAAAATAATTCAGAGCTCAGCTCAACTGCCATTCCGTTTCATTTGCTTTTGATCTTGAAGCCGGTCCCTGTTTGTACAGTTTTAAAAGAGAACAAGAACATTTAGTATGAGACTGAGAGTTCACATTAGTCTGGTACTTGGCAAGTGTAGAGCCTTTCGTCACTATGGTTCCAGTCTTTCTCCAAGACAACCTATAATCTGAGCTGTTGACTCAGCTATTTTTACCTTTTATTTTATTCTTACAATGTCGATTGTATTTTCCTCCATACATATGAATATGTAAAAAATTGTTATACTGTATATTGAAAAGCCAATAATTCTAGCTCCAAATCCATTTGCTGAGAAATTAATAATCCCCAACAAAGTGATAAATGGTTGGGGAAATCAGATTTTTTAAATGATTTTAAAAGAAGTCTCTTATGATCGTCAAGTCTGGAGTCATATTATCAAAACTATATTAAAACGGTAATATTGTGAAATAGTATGTACCATTACTCCAGTCTTCAATCTAACATGATCCTTCAGAAATCATATTACAGTTTTTCTGAATTGCTAAAACACTAAACCCCAATCTCTGAACCAAATTGTCACTAGCTTAAACCAATTTGTCGAATAAAGCACTCTTTCTGCTAAACCTTAAACACATTCAGGCAGTTAGGCTCTATTTGCAAATCTCATGCACTCTTTTTGCAAAACTCTAAACACATTCTCATTCACTTAAACACGTATCACACTGTGATGCATGTGTGCTGCAAAATGCTAAACACAAGCGGGCAAAAGTTAGACACAACTAAAGCACAGTTGTCATCGTTTACACACAACGATTCAAAATTGTTCACACTTGTTTCTAATGATGTAATCAAACCAACTGTACAAAATATGAGCCAGTTCAGAGTGCACAAGTGGCACAGGTGACTGAATGATGATACGAACAATAGATGGAAACAATCTGAGAAGGAGAGCAGGAAGAGTACATGCAAGAAGTGAAGGATGAGGAGAGAAAGAGTAAGGTTTAGAGAGTGTAACAGTATCAAGGCTGGATCTGTCAGACCAGAGGGTTTTTTCTCTTTGTCTAGCAAAAAAGACTACATTACTTGTGATGTGGACAAAGTCCTCAGGCTTGACTCAAGCACAAAGACATGATGCTGAGACCCTGATTTTACAATTGCACAACTCACAGTATTTGAGTGTACTGTAACATGCTATTCATTTAGAGTTTTATTTGACCCTTTTGGCCTTTGCAGTTGGATTGCAGTATCTTTGCAGTATCCAAGTGCTGAATATATACAAACATTCAGTACTATTCAATATTCAGCACAATACTGTTCTTCAGTAGGCCTATACAATATATTCACCTACTCAGTTGCAATTACTATACTATTTTACAGAATTGCAAAATTGTTTACTCAATACAATATACTTTTTTCTGTAATATTCTGGATGCTGTGCTCTCCATTTTTCTCTGTAGTGTCTAATGAATGCTCTGTAATGTTTATTTTATTGACTCATGTGTGTGATCTGAGAGCACCGTTTGATTTTGAGTGCAAGCAAAATGGTTTTGCAGTGATTGTTTGATTTTGATGGAAGAGTCAGAGGTTTCGTGAATTTAGTTTGAGTATTTGGATTTGTGTTTAAGGTTTTGAGAAAATGAGTGATGGTTTCAAGAAATGTGTTTTAGCAATTCAGAAAAACTGTAATATGCTGATTTGGTGCTCAAGAAATACTTTTACTATTACAAAAGTTTTTTTTTTTTTTTTTTTGTGGAAGCCATGATACATATTTTTTCAGGATTCTTTGAAAAACTATTAAAAAAGTAAAAAAAAAACAAAAAAAAAGGTTTTGTAAAGCTTTATACTGTTTTGTACAGTATATCTATCCACTGTATGTGTGAGAGGTAGGCCAGCATAACCGTATCTTCAAGTGTACTCATTTGACTGACCTTCACAGAACATGTCATTCATCAAGCAAAGCTCCTTGTCTCCAGACAGCTGTTTCTCTGATCCTCACTCTGATCTTGAAGAAAGATCAAAGTCCCTGTAGCACAGTTTGAAACAAAATGCATTTCTTTTAACCATCTCCTTTGCCGAGTATGAGACATTAACTTTTACTGTAATGTGTTCACTGTCAATGCTCTGGAGATTTGTACTCGGTTTCATAGAAGCTTAATGTCATGTATATTCTCTACTTCTGTACAAAAACAAAGACTACCATAAGACTAATTTGAATTCTTTAACTGTTTTAATATAGTAACGTTTCCCGAGCATCCTGGTCATCACTAGATGTTTTCTTATCCAGAGTAATTGGCCACTGAGAGTGTAAACAGTCTATGGAGAGATCTGCACAGTGTTGCACGCATAAACATCTAGATTGAAAACACCACAGGAGAGTTACAGGAGTCCACACCCCAAACATGTGATTGGAAGTCCATTAGAGCCTCAAGGTAGATGAATCAATCATATGCCGGATGACCTCACTCAAAACCTCACGGCTAAAAGCATGGACACGTGGACCACAGTGAGCATACAGTAAATGGCACTGAATATATTGGCAGTGGTGGTGACAGTGAAAAAAATAAGAGTATACTCTGCAAATCTCTGTCTGGTAAATAGGTACACACAGAAACCACTGATTATAGTTAACATTGTTACCATTTACTTTACAAAATGTGCATTTATGTTTAATGTACTTACGTAAGAAAGTACTGGTATATAAGGTATATAAATGAGTTAAAGGTAGGTTTACGGATAGGTTCAGGGTTAGTACCTACTGTAGTTATTACCCATTTAAGTACATAGTATGGAACAGGACTGTAGAACAAAGTGCTACTTGAAATTGAATCAGTATCAAACATATTTTGCTGTGCACAGTAGTTTTCAACTTGAACTCAAATATGAGGAGAAACCCCATATACATGTTGAACAGTGAAATGTTCACTTAACGAAACTAAGGAGAAGTTTTCCACCCAGTTAAATTAAGCCATTGTAACCCTTTTTGTTGCTGTTGTCATTTTGTTCTAGTCTTGTTGTTCATACTTAAATTCATGTAGTTATGCCTACTGGATTCAGTTAAAGAAATTATATACTGCATATATTTAAAATTTTGGGATCAGTAAGAATTTTTTAATGTTTATTGCAAAAGAGGTTGCTTATGCTCACCATGACTGCATTTTTTCATCAAAAATAGAGTAAAAACAGTAGTATTATTAAATATTATTCGAATTTAAAATAAGTGTTTTCTAGTTGAATAAATAAAAAAATATATTTATTCCTGCGATGGCAAACTGATTTGCTGTTCAAGAAACATTTCTTATTATTATTCGTATTAATATTTTTGTGGAAATCATGATACCCCCCCCCCCCCCCCCCCCGATGAATAGAAAGCATTTAGCATTTATATGAAATATAGAAATCTTCTGTAATAAACTTTGAATCAATTGAATGCACCCTTGCTAAATAAAAGTACTTTAAAAAATGTAGTGACCCCAAACTTTTGAACAGTATACTGTACATAATTGTGATAAAAAAAAGTTCACAGGAAGAGCATTAAATATAATCTGTTTTCTAACATTACAAATATCTTTACTGTCAATATTGATCAGTTTAAGGCATTCTTGCAAAATAAAAGTATTAAGTTATTTCTAAAAGAAGAAAAAATATTGAACAGAAGTATGTATATAGTAGAGTATGTACTGTATATAGTTATTTATGGTAAATAAATTATTATTAAAAAATAATGTTTGAGTCTGTCTGGATCTGGACTTCTGTTCGTTCAGTATTGACAACATGTTCAAGAATTAAACTGCATGTAGTCAGTTTAATTAACTAAATTCTCCATGTTTCAGGACACACTGTGCACTGACAAACAATTACAATTTAGATTAGTTCATTAGTTCTGAACCTCTTTCCCTTTTCTCCAATAGCAAATCTTACAGGTGTATTAGAGGCTGAGGCCCCGGGATCTTCCCTGGCTGAAATCCTGAAATCATCCCTACCTTAGTGTACAGTTTGTGTAGTATAATCTGATATTATTCTCTACAGTCATGGCCATGACTGTACATTTCATACATCTCCCTTAATTGCCTCCAGCAGTAAGTATATGATGAGGCAGCCATTTTGTTCAGTAATTGCACCCAAAAAAAAATTCTCAGCAACATCAGTTTGGCAAGTGTGCAATTGTCCAACCTCGAGACTCATTGTGTATTTGAATGAAACCATGTACAAATCACTGTAATATATACACACATTTCATGCTGAAACCTTTTAAGGCATGAATAAAACATGGCTCTAAGTACTGAAAAGTAGCTTTGCTGTAGATGTGTCTCTCAGCTCTGAGAGAAACGCACTGTAATGTATAATCTCTGTCTGGAAGATTCCCAAATGCAAACCTGCGAAGGAGCAAGCTGCTCTGATGATGCGTAAGTACAGTATATACAGAAGTGTCAGAGGAGTTGGTGTCATTGCTTCATTTAGCTTAGCGACAGGTTTTACATTATGCAAACAAAGCAACAGTATTATATTATTTAGCAATTCTAATTTGCTTTTCTGCTGGGAAAATAAAAATTCTTAGATCATATCCACCTAGTCGGTATCTTTATTAATAAAGGAGATCTCTAATGCCAGACGTGCTTGACATCACATCACTATAAATAATCACTTTTTTGCTGCTCTCCATCAGCCCCAACAAAACCTTGAAAAGAAAGAAAAGAAAGGCCTCTCATGGCCCACTAATTATTTTTTTTTAGATTACAGTTGCATCTCCTGTTACCCCAAAAGCAGTTTAAACATTCAGAACAAAATGGTGCTGTGAATGACAGGTGACTGCACCTTACTGGAGTGGTTTGCCTGTTATTCGAATGTTTGTTTGTTTTTTCGCTGATGCTTTAAAGTGCTAATTGGATTTACCTAAGCAGACCAAACGTGTTTTGCAAATGAAACACAGATAATTGGATTTTAAATTTAAAAGCAGGAAGCTTTTTAAAGCCTTAATATTATATATGTAGTTTTTTTTTCAGCACAGACACTAGTTCAATGCATCTGACATTTGATTTGTTTTCAAATTGATATTAGTATAGTATTTTAATAATTTTCTCTCTACAATGTTGTGTTTTGGCAGTTTTCCACTGAATAGAATGCATAAAAAACACATGATGTTGTTGTTGTTGATGATGATGATAACAATATTTATTTATTAACGTATTTATTATTGCCATATCCTGAATAAATTAATTACATAATACTTACATTTCTCAATCACCAAGCTAATTGCTTAGATAATTTTATCCATATTCATATCCAAAAACTAGAGGTGGAAAGTAACTAATTACAAATAGTTTCGTTACAGTACTTGAGTACATTTTTTCTACTTCCTTGAGTATAATTAAATTGTGGTACTTTTACTTTTACTCGAGTAGAATAAAACTAAAGTATTCAACTTCGCTACATTTTTCACCAAAAGTGCAAAGTACAAAAAAAAAAGAAGAAAAAAAAAAAGGACAAAGTGAGAGCCGATGAACAGAGCGAGCAAAACTCGGGTGCAAAACCAATAAAAACTTCCAGTTCAGCTACGGGGGCGTGGCGTTCAAACCGCGCTTTGCTTTGACTGTCAAATTATGAGCGTTGACTCGTTTTGAATCAGCATCATTAGCGTTTCAGTATTTTAGCGAATGTGAGTTATGCTCTGATTTTAAATCGTAATTTTGTCGGCTCCTGAAATGGGTCATACCGTTGATATTACCAGAGCACACAGCAGTATAAGTAAATAGAAAACTCGGTTGATAGAAGGACAGTTATTGCATGGATGGAGCAAGAACAATGTAAGTGGCTAAAATACATGCACACAGTTCAGTTGAATGATAAAAATCGCCCTCTTTAACAGTGCAGTTAAACTAACTGTACGAAGCTAAAATAACCTCAACATTTACAACAACACTGAAATAAGAGCGCATGTTTTTTTACGTGCATCTGGCTGATAGATCAACCATGATTTATCTGTCAATCAGATGCATTTAAAATCACTTTTTTTCTGTGTGCATGCTTTGGATGTGTGTGCACATGGGCGAAGAAACTAGATAGTCTATGTATGACCGGACAATTTATTCATATCCAAAACGAGAGGATGTGAACGTAATCGAGTGCTAAGCACTTTCTCATGCAGTGCATGTTTAACTAATACTCAAAGCGCAGAAAGTCCAAAATGGCCTAGTAGAAGTAATAACTTATGACTAGGAAATCCCTAATATGGACAAAGGCATCCTGCTGTGGCTGTAGCTAAAAAAGGTAATTTCAGGTAATTTCAAGGTAATAAATATAGTATTAGTATATGAATAATGCAGTGCTAATTGACATAACATTGAATACAGTATAGAAACTATTCTGCCTTATTATGTGTTTGTATAAACCACTCCTAAAATTGTCATTAAGAAAACACAGAAAAAAATATTATACAAAACAAATTATCGGTTACCATACAGCAGTGTATTTGATTTCTTATCCAATTTAGTATAGGAAATTATGATCCACACTCATGAGAACAGTCTTCTTTTTACGTTTTATTTTACATTTATCACTGGTGGGAAGTGATGTAGTGATGAATGTAAAATAAAACGTAAAAAGAAGACTGTTCTTGTGAGTGCGAATCATAATTTCCTATACTAAGTAACTTAACAGATTGATGCACCAACATAAAAAGATCAAGTAATGGAAGAGCGCAGTGCAAACAGCGTTGTTGAACTGATTTCTTATCCAATTAAAATACATAAGAAAAAATAAAGCCTGTCAATTAGACAAAAGTCAAAAGTTGTTCTTTTTTTTAACATTTCTGTCCCCCTCATTTCTGAAATGATGGCTATGCCCCTATTTTTGCAGTATAGAAAACAGAGCATGAGTCTTCTTGTGCTTGAATGGATTAAAGTCATATTAAAATGCAAAGGAATCGATAAGAGGAATCGAAAATTTAATTTTATAACAACTAGACAATTCCTGATCTTAATCATGCTTTTGCCCTTCTTAAAAACAACCACATAATCTTATGTGAATGTAATTTTCAAAATTAGTTATAAACAGTTGCTCCTGGCAACAGGGATAGGTAGTATGTTTGCTTAGCATAGCGTCAAACATGACAATTTATGAGACTAATATCATGCTTTGCTCCAAAATCACTATATAAAATAAGTCGTGTTTGAAACAGTTAGCTTCTGTGGTTCCATGTTGCTTCTTATCACAGTGAGACAGAAAATATTTTTTATAAAATTCTATACTGTGATACAAGCTATGTCAATTAACGTTGCATTGCAGTTGTGTGTTTATTGTCTTCCACGTTTCATCAGTCAAAGCATCTCTATCTGCATGTTATTCAGCTGTAGTGATATCTGATGCATTTGTCCATATAAGGGATTTCCTGGGTCTCACTTGTGAAACAGACATTAAAGTACATGAGTGTTAGGATTAGGGTTAACCCTGCTCCATAATGCTCACATCATCTCATTTTGGGTAAAAATAGAAAAATAATACTAAAGTACTTTGTAACGCAGTAACTTGAGTAGTTTTTCAGCAAACTACTTTTTTACTTTTACTTGAGTCATATTATATTTCAGTACTTTTACTTGTACTCAAGTAAATTATTCCTTAAGTAGCAATACTTTTACTTAAGTACAATTTCTTAGTACTCTTTCCACCACTACTAAAAAAACAAGTTCAACACATCCAAAAGTGGATTTATTCTCAAATCTTTATTTGAATTCTGGCAGTGTTTTAGTTTTTTGGGTGTATAAAAGACTAAACTAAACTAAACTAAACTAAAATTAATGTTTTTTTTATTATTATTATTATTCTTTTATAAAAAAAAAGGCGAATTACATTACATTCTCAGACACTTTGGTTATTTATGACAGATGCTTAGACGATTTTATCCATATTCTTATTCGAATATTGAGTGTGACGTCCAAAAGTTGTAGTAGCATTGCAAAAGTATTGTAATCATTTTGTTTCTATTGCATATTGAGACAATTTCAGTCCTGCAATTTACCATGATCATGCCGTTAGAGCCTTTTCAAATATAATTCTGGCTCGTAAATAGGGCTGGGCGATATAGCTAAAAAATGTATCAACTATATAATGTTTCATATCGTTCGGCATTGATCATTTTTGAAATTTTTTATAAACTTTTTTAAAGGGGTCATATGATGTTGCTAAAAATAACATTATTTTGTGTATTTGGTGTAATGAAATGTGTTTATGCGGTTTAAGGTTAAAAAAACACATTGTTTTCCACATACTGTACATTATTGTTTCTCCTCTATGCCCCGCCTTTCTGAAACATGTCGATTTTTACAAAGCTCATCGGTCTGAAAAGCGAGGTGTGCTCTGATTGGCCATGGCAACCACATGTGACAACCCCGGGCTGGACTCCACTTCGTCCAGATCTTCTTTATGCACCAAGAGCTTGTAACACTCCAAAGAGAAAGGAAAAATTGAAATCGCATCATATGACCCCTTTAAAACAAAGAGCAATATATATATATTTTTTTATTTAACCACTGTAAATATATATATTTTTTGTTTTAACATCAAACACACAATAAAAATTTAACAAATATCTAATTTCTAATGTTTTATATGCAGATTAAATAGGTCTGAAGGAAAC
>NW_015645175.1:16305-18236 GCF_001515625.1 Sinocyclocheilus rhinocerous
TTCTAATGTTTTATATGCAGATTAAATAGGTCTTTATTGTATAGGTCTAATTGTCTCCTGAGGCCACAGGAGGGCGCAATGAGCAAAATAATGCAGCACATTTAAATTGTCAACGCAAGGAAATAAATGTCTATAAAAAAAACCTGCATTACATCTAAATTAACTCATATAATGTCAAATATAATTTCGTAAATTGCATAAACAATTATGAACAAAACAGCATCATGTATTTATGCATTGCTTAATCCAAAGAGCCGAATCGCCCATCACACAGATTGCATTTAAAAACATAAGAGACGCAGTGAAAAGGAATAAACCTCAACAAATCCGCGACTTGCTTTCTAAAGGTTTAAACTGTTTTAACTTTGCATGGTTACATCTCTTGTGTGAGACGCGAGTGCAGCAGTCATATTTGTCCGTCTAAAAATGCGCTGAATATTCATCTATGTGAATGGCATGGTTTCGGTTTTCACCTAATCAAGATCTTCTCCGCATTGAGCTTCTATATTTCTCTAATATTTTGAATGCAAAACACATCAGCGGCACGTCTCGTGGGCTAGACTAACGCCGAGTTCACACTGCATGATTTTCAAACTCGTCGGATCACCGTTGTTTTCACACTGCGTGACTATCTGGGGTAGCATTCAGTTGCTGCTGTGTTCACATTGCACGATGGATCGGCGACAGGGGGTTTCACATCGGATGACTTCACAATAGGAAGAATCGCCGACAGCTCTGTCTGGCAGTGTTGCCAACTTCTTTCAAAAGAAAGTAGCTAAAGCCAGTTTGAAAAGTCACTAAATGTCGCCAGATGACGTCATATGCTAATTAGCATATTCATGACATCATTGCGTCTGTTGCCTTTTACATTTGTTTGTCTCTCTGTGCTCACATACTGTATTTTAATGCAGCCAAATTCTCAATAAAACTGTTTTCATTTATATATATTACTGTTTCTGTTGTCAGACAACAGAATAAATATGAAATAGTGACTGAAATGTCAGACCGGAGTTCTCGAGCGAGACTGGAATTATTAAAAAAATATATATATATAGCCCGCAAATAGTCTTTGAGCTGATTTCCAGCTACAAGGAGAAAAAGAAAAACTGATTATGCAGGAGGAGATGCAGGGAACAGGGATTGGGTGTTCAGCAAAGTTGGAGGTAAATAATTTTGCAGTAACTGTTATGCTGATGTTGTGGCTGGTCAAGCAAATGTTTGTGCTTGTTTCTGTATGATATAATTGTTCATATATCTATTAAAATACTGATATTCTGGTCTATAACTCCTCCCCGAACTTCCCTCTGCCCTGTATCTTGGTCTCTCATTGGCTGTAGGTCATCGCCGATGTAGTTTTCAGTCAGAAATCATTGCACACTGCGTGATTGTGAATCGCCGACAGCTCCAGATATTTAGCATGCCAAATATTTTGCGGGCGTCGGCGACGTGTCGGCGATTCCCTCAGGGCGCGTCTTTGATGATTCACACTGCGTGAATGTCACTCTCGTGAACGAGCACCGATTTGCCTCCGATTTCGGGCATTTGTCGGCAATTTCGCAAAACCTGTCGGCGAGGGAAAAGTCGGGCTAAAATCGTGCAGTGTGAACTCGGCATAACAAAACATTAAAACGCAACAATGTCACTTACATCATTATCACTGCATCTCGTTCATGACGCTCCCTGATGCACACCTAACATTCAAATGCAAATGTTTATTTTAAATTCGACTAATATTCATTCTTTATTCACAATCTCCTCCTCACAGGCAGGTACAGCACTCATTTCAGCATGTGTTCGTGTTTGTGTGTGCTGTCTGCATCACTCATAGCACGTGCCTATATCGTGCACTATATTGAAAATTTTTTATATCGTTATCGAAGAAAGTGTACCGTCAATAAATATTGATACCGTTTTATCGCCCAGGCCTACTC
>NW_015645175.1:18348-22904 GCF_001515625.1 Sinocyclocheilus rhinocerous
ACAACGTCACTTACATCATTATCACCGCATCTCGTGCGCCACTGATGACGCTCCCTGACGCACTCCTAACATTCAAATGCAAATGTTTATTTTAAATTCGACTAATATTCATTCTTTATTCACAATCTCCTCCTCACAGGCAGGTACAGCACTCATTTCAGCATGTGTTCGTGTTTGTGTGTGCTGTCTGCATCACTCATAGCACGTGCCTATATCGTGCACTATATTGAAAATTTTTTATATCGTTATCGAAGAAAGTGTACCGTCAATAAATATTGATACCGTTTTATCGCCCAGGCCTACTCGTAAATCCATGGGATGTATATGTTTCTCATTATGAAAGTAAATGGTCTTATATCTTTATGAGTATTGTGGCCAAGTAGTTCTGATTAGGTGCTTCTCATTGATTGAGTGCTACTGGGAGTTGGTGATGGAAATCTTTGCCAGTCAGTCATTCCCACATGACGCTTAAAGAGGCACATCTTAAACCACTCTTGTTGCGGAAGCAATTACCTCACCGATGATGCAGATGGTACAACCAATAAAGTGCTTAAAAGAACGATTTTTCCATTAGCTGAGCACTTTGGTTTGTGTTAGAACCTCTGAAGACCCAAAGGAGTAGCTAAGAAGGTGCGTGATATTTGAAGATGTGTGTATTAAGGTGTGTGATATTTGACTCTCTGTGTGTGTGTCTATGTGTGTACATTGAGGTGTGTGGTATGTGATATTTGATGGTGTGTGTTGTGGTGTGTATATGGTCTGTGATATTTCACTTTGTTTGTTTGTTTGTGTATACTGAGGTGTGTAAATGGTATGTCATATGATTGGGTGTTGTTGTGTTCTGTGCAACACACCCATGTAGCAAATTTTACACTTTACATTTTTGGCAAATCGGTGGCTAATTTTGATAAATTTCTCAACCTCATTCATCAATGCAAAATAAACTTTTGCTACACCAGTCAATAGTTTGGGAAACAGAACATTTACTGGGAATTAAACTATATTTTGCATCATTTATATGAGAAATAGGTAGCAACCTATATCCCTTTCCTTGGAACACTAGAATTATTTTAGTTTCTTATACCAAATGGAGTTCTGGAGGAAAATAAATAAATAAAAAAGGTTCCAAAACGGTTAGAAGATCCATTTTAGGTGCCCCAAGAACATTTAGTTGTGTGGAGACACTTTTTGTGCAATGGAAAAGTTACATGGATGCCCTTAAATAAGCTTTATTTTAAGAGTGTAGATAAACTGTACATATATGTAAGCACAAACTCTTCTATAACTATTAGACACTCACTTTCTTAAAGCACTTGTATACTTGTATTGATTTGGTTCACCTATATCACTTTTGTCAGATTGTGAAAGATTCAGACTATTGTTCTTGTAATTTAAACCATACATTATGCAGTTCCTAAAACAATTACCAGCCAAATGTATAATAAATCCATACTTGTCCAATCTTTTAGGTCATTTTGGCCCTTGGAATGTTTTCATTTTGGACCCTGGGCATAAATACCACAAAAGCATTGTCATACAGACATTTTAATGCACATAATAGCAGAAATGGATTGCTTGTATCATTGCAAAATTTAAGCAGCTCACCTCTAATTTGCTAAATGCAACTGTTAGGCCTGAAGATATTGATATATTAACAATATAACGTCATGATTTTCTGTAAAGCTGACACAATGAAACAATGAAGAAACGTCTCGGTTACGTATGGTAACCCTCGTTCCCTGAAGGATGTATTGTAAAAATTGCTATACAAATGCTTTTGACTTGAAATAGGTGGCAGAAATGTACTGTAATCACAATAGCAAGAAATCATGTATCATGAAATTTCAGGTTTAGCCACTAGGGGGGCATTACCCCACAACAACACCCTCCTAACTCTGTGAGCGTGTTTGTGTGTATGCATGTGTGAGTGTGCAAACATGTATTTGCATTTGTAATACCTCTTGGCAAACACTCACAACCTGCAATATGGGATCTGTTGTCTGATATTAGATCTGTTTGACTTGATGACACAAGCCCTTCATTTTAGC
Source organism: Sinocyclocheilus rhinocerous (assembly GCF_001515625.1). NCBI lineage: Eukaryota > Metazoa > Chordata > Actinopteri > Cypriniformes > Cyprinidae > Sinocyclocheilus > Sinocyclocheilus rhinocerous. The sequence goes on from NW_015645175.1 coordinate 20,397, forward strand.
ATCATGAATATCATCAACCAAATCATCAAAATGTCCTCTATTGGAAACTCTGCTATTTTTATCAACGTATAAGACATCCCTCCATTTGGCAGATTCCTCCTATTTTCCTGAGTGGCTTTAATGGTGCCTTGACCAGATTCTCCTGAGCTGTTCACATTTACAAAAGACTCTTTCCCTCACTAATCAGCAGCGGTGTCATTGGGTCTTGCCTGTTAGTAACTTATAGAAGCAATTTAGAGAAGCAGGTTATACCGGTTAGGTCGAGAGGGGCTTTTGTGGAAAGCTGAGCTTTGTATCGTACTAGAGGTCATTATTGAGACCGTAACTCTGCCATTACGGCTGTTAAGGGTGAATTATAGCAGCAGAGGAACGCTAAAAGCTTAAAGTCGTGTTGTTGTTTTGGGGTCAGCGGAAACACACTCCGAAAATAAAGAGAGTTGACCTTATTGTTTATTAGCTTGTTTCTGCCTGTGGCTGTAGCGCAAATGTTAATATTTGTGCTAATAGCAGCAACGGAGCAGTGAGCAGCCTAGAGAGTACTAATGCAACCTTGATCAGAATGAATGAATCATGAAGTAAAATGTCTAAAAGAAGCACTTATAATAAGAAAAACTCATTTACAGAAATACTTTTCATAGCAATGCATTCATGATCCAGCCTTACCAAAGGCTCTTGCAAAGATAATTCATCCACGTTTTTACATATGAAGCCTCCGGTCTAGTAATTTTAAGTGTTTCTTTTTGATTGCTTGCTTAACACATCTGAAGAGTTAATTAGCTTGAGGTAGGATATAGAAACAAGAAAACTACATGTGTCACATTTCACTCGGGGAGCAAGGAACGAGGAAACGAGGAGTACTTGAATAACACCGTCTTTAATAATCCACAAGAAAACCGAGAACAAGGAGGACATTCAACAAGTAGACCCGACAAACAAGAACTGAAAGAACTAGGGCTTTTAAATGCAGGATAATTGGGAGGAACAAGACACACCTGGAATCTAATTAACACAATCAACATGGGTAAGAAACTGGGTCACAGGGGCAAAAACACACAGATAAGTCCATAATCCTGACATAACGGCTCCTTCCCGTAAGGTGCATCCTCGCACCGTAGCAACAACAGAGGGAGGGGTGGGTGGGAACTTGGGAGCAGGTTCCGGAGGAGGACAGATATCCGGGAGGAGGGCGGCAGACAGAGACCAGGGGGGCGACGAAGGAGGGAGGAGCCAGGGGGTGGAGGAGCCCGAGGCGGAGACGGAGAGCCGAACAGCCAGGGCGACGGGGAGGATTCGGAGGTCCTAGGCGGAGCAGATGGTGCCGGCGACCAACGCGGAGATGTGGATCCGGGAGGCCGCGGTGGAGCTGGAGCAACAGAGGACTGAGGTGGAGCCGAGGGGATGAAGGAGCCTGACGGAGCTAGAGAGACGGAGGGACGAGGCGCAGGATGATCGACGCCAGACTAAGGACTGTGGACTGCCGGGCCACGACGGAGAGGAGGGAGCTAGGAGCCATGGTGGAGCCGACGGGTCAACGGGCCAAGGCGGAGTCCAGGCCTCGGAGGCTGGAGGCGGAGTCAAGGGAGACTTCACGGCGACGCTGGAGGATGGCAGTCCCGCGGAACCCGCGGGGCTATGATGGTGGGCTGAGGGCGAGCAGAGGGGCTGCCAGACAACAGCTGTAGAGGAGGCTGGGGCGGGTGGGAGTGCGGGTATTTTTGAGGAGCGGCCACATGAGGGCGCTTTTTAGGAACAGGCACTGGAGGGCGCTCTGAACTGAATTCAGGGGCTGGAACCCTTTCCTCGTCCTTTTGGCACTTTCGCCCCTCCATACTCAGCTCATCCTCAGCTCTGTCGCTCTCTCTAGCGATGGCTCGTCGGTCGCGGCAGGCTCTGGCTCGCCGTCAGCGGTGGGCTCGGGCATGCGCTCCGCGCATCGGGGAGATGCTGGGCTGGGCTCTGGGTCGGGAGTGTCACTCCACAAAGGCGGCGAATTCAGCTCGAGGGCCATCTTCGGACGACGGCGCTCTGCACGCGGGGTTGATGAGGCTGGCGTCATAGAATGCGCAGAGTGCGTCGTCCGGATATGTGGTGAGATGGGCCACAGCCAGAAACAGTCTGGTATGACCCTCGAGCGTATTTTCCCCCTGCTCCAGCAGGAGGAGGATGAATTCGGGGCGAAGGAGGGGATCCATAGGTCACACAACGGAAACAAAAAACTGAGTAAAAAGAGAAACAAAACGGAGGTAACTATTTGGGTCGGGTCTTCTGTCTCAATTCACTCGGGGAGCAAGGAACTTGAATAACACAGTCTTTAATAATCCACAGGAAAACCGAGGACATTCAACAAGTAGACCCGACAAACAAGAACTGAAAGGACTAGGGCTTTTAAAGGCAGTAAAGGCGGGGAGGAACGAGACACACCTGGAATCAAATTAACACAATCAACATGAGGAAGAAACTGGGTCACAGGGGCAAAAACACACACAGAATAGTCCATAATCCTGACAG
>NW_015645175.1:23017-34127 GCF_001515625.1 Sinocyclocheilus rhinocerous
AAAACACACACAGATAAGTTCATAATCCTGACAACATGAGTTTAGATGAAATAGAGATAACTAAATCATTTTAATTATTATATTGTTGTGGTATTACTATTATTAATTAATTCAAATATTTAGTTATTACATCATTAGGTATTATGCATATTGTTATTTTTAGCTTTTTATTTAATAATTCATATTTATTAAATAATAAAACAAAACTATCTATCTATCTATTATTGACTAATCTTTGTGAACAACGTTAATATTATTAATGATATTATGGTATATTGTTATTGATGTTGTTTTATTATTAATAGTTAATAATGGATATTTTGTTCAATTATCAAATAAATAAACATCAAAACAAAGTATTAATAATAATAATAATAATACTTAATTGTGAAAAAAACTGTTAACATTTCAAACAGTTTTTCTTTAAAGCAATATGCATAGGTTTATAATATCGATACATTCACTGGTTCAGGCACTCTATATTTTGTAGTTTTTGCCAGTTAATGGATGCTGTTATCCACAGCGGCTTACAGCTCCCAGTGCAAGATGGGCTCAAAAGCCATATTCAAGGTATATAGGCTTATTTCTGCTGCTCTCCAGTGCATAGTGAGCTCCTAGGACCTGTAACCTTTGCTTTGCCAGCACAGATATTTAATCATTACACACAATATTTGACTCTTCTCAAACTCTGTCCATGTTAAACCATAGATACAAAGTTAAAAATATTCAAACGCTTCGTAAGGCTAAAATTGGGCCAGCACACAAGGTCCTCGGTCGCCCATTAATTATCTTCTCTGAAGTGCAACAAACCTTCAGTGAATATTAAACCTTCACAGTCCACTGTTTTTCTTCAAACATGACTGGTGGCATAAAATAAATAGCAGATCTGACTCTTGTGATTAATATATCAGTTTCGTCCTATCAATCTCTGGATACGAGTTTTCCTTTGGAATGTGGGGGTGATTAATATCAGTTCCCAGTGCTCAGATCTCCCTTTGTATTGCATTTAATCAAAATGGAAGGAGGGGATTAGAGAGAAAGAGAGAGCGATGGGAACGGGAGCAGCGAGAATAATGCCATTTCTGGAGAGGCCTTATTTAATTTACTGCAGGCCGATGGAGGTTCTCCAATTGCCTCTTCTGGATTAATAAGTAACCCACACAAGCTGTCCATCAGTGCCCATCTCCCATTAGACCTCTGAAATGGGCCCCAAATTGCCTGCTTGGGACGGACCTGATGGAAAGTGCACTCTCTTGCCTCCTGCTTTCCATCGCTCACTCTTTCTCCCTTTCGATGAGACGTACACATTCTCTATTACAGTCAAAAAGATTGAATGGAGATAGAAGGAATAAAACCATGCCATCTCATCAGTCTGCAGAATGAACTACATGGAACAGATTCAATATTGAAGATGTGGGCCGCTGTGTGATTTAATCGAAATGAAGCAGATTATTCAAAGCCTTCAACTCGCATTTGGCTTGTTAGCACAGACAAACTCAGTAACAAGCTCTGATTGAAGCGTTTCATGATAAGCATCAACAAATCAGGCGGCTTTATTTTCGTCTAGTCCTTTTATGTCAGTAAACAGATTAGCATTAATTCTGTTGCAGGTCAAGGATGTAATATACTGTACTTCAGAAGTAAGCCTCTGTTTGTATTCCAACCCATAAGCCTGAGAAAAAGTCCACAAGCAATGTATTTATGTTTTGTAAACCCATCACCAACCTGTGAATATTATCACAGATTTAATGCCCATGAAATCCCTCAGGTACATGAGGGCCCTGTTTATTTCCCTCCCTAACATTGATATCATGGCACCTGCTGCGGCATCAACATCCTACAGTGTTCAAGAGTCATTAACTAATAAGGCAACAATGGCAGGTCTGGAGGACACATGTTATTACTAATGCAGCCTGGGTTTAATTACCATCATTCACTGTCTTTGTCTCTCGCACTCTTTTTCTCTTTCACTGTACAACACATATAAGGAGGTCTTTGAGATGTCTTGGATTTTGATTTAACTGGTGTAGATTTTACCTTTTCAATTGCTTGCTTAAGCCATTTATCAGGATATCCTCTAAGAAGAAACTGTTCGTACATCTTATCGCATTCCACCTCAAAATCATCAGTGTTTGTGCAAATCCTCTTGATTCGAAGAAATTGACTGTAAGGGAGACCTTTCTTCAGAGGAATGTGATGGAAGCTTTTGGCATGAAGAATACTATTCCGATCCGTAGGTTTTCTATACAGAGTTGTAAATAAAGTATGGTCATCAACACAAACATAAGTATCCAAGAAACTGATCTTGTTCAAACTTGTTTCCATATTAAATTTGATTGTTGGAATAAGGTTGTTTAAAAGATCAACAAAACGGTCCAAATCATCATCATCTCCTGTCCAAATTAGAAAAAATGTCATCAATGTAACGTTTATAAAAAATTAGATAAGGCAAAAAATGAATTTTTTTTTTTTTTTTTTCTCTGTGTGTGTCCTGATTGATCATGTGATCTCTTTAATTATCATGTGATTCCTTAAATTAAGATGGCTTCTAGTTCTAACACTGTTAGCTTGGCATTGAAAATGGTCAACATGTGACCGAAACGTTTGCCTTGTTTTATTCAGTAAATTGCATATATCGTTCTCATCTCGCTTGTGATGCTTTAATGTTTGAATGTGCGGACTCTTTTCAAGCTCTTCATCTTTGGGTAACCTTTTTTGGTCCACGCACTTCAGTTGGATTTTTTTGAAGGCGCGGTGAGTCTCTGGCTGCTTCTCTAATTACATGATTCAAAATACAGTATTTAGTGATGGAATGCACGTATGCTAATGATAAATCTCAGTACATTAAGATAAGTACATCAGAAAATATTGTCAATAGCCAGAAAAAAGAAAAAAAAACACAATTTTAGTATTTTTTTTTTTTTTTTACCTAATTCAGGTGAATGATACATGAACAACAACCTTTATAAAAGTAAATAAATCTTCAGAATATAGATCGAAATAAAACTGGAAAGTTGGTGTCAGTACAACTGAAGTGGAGATTTCTGGCTCAGTGCAGGTAGAAAAAAAAAACTCATTTTGAGAAAACGGCTTTAAGAGATATGTACTGCACGTGAAATCTGCAGACACAAATAAAGTGTGATTTAAAAAAAAAAAGCACTTACGTTTGTATTTTGGATGCTTTCTTTCCACTAGTCTGAAAGAAGACCTGTTATGGAAGCAAAATATCCCCAAATCTCGAAATTGACCAGTGCTTGAAAACAGTGGTTAGTGTCTTGCCTTGATGCATTTCATACATAGAAAGACAAAAGCCAGTTGCATTTCATGAATAGTAAAGTCAGCACTTCTTTTCAAAATAGGTTTTATGCATGAAATGGTATTGAAGCTGACTTAAAATTTCTATTGATGCAGTGCAACTGGCTTATGCCTTTTTGTGTATGAAATGCATTAAAATTTAAAATCATCTTGTCATGAAATACTGCATGAAATATCCATCAAATAGAGACACTCAAACTTTTGGACCCAGCTGTATTTTGGGAACTTTCTATGCCTCTATGTGACCTCTATGCATTTTTATGAATTTGAATTTATAATTAAAATGTTGAATGGTCTGGACTGGACTAAATGAATCATTGGACCGAATCCCTTTTTATGATATTATTGTTGTCCTACAATAACTCTAAATGATTTATTTGTCACATACTCAACTTTTGGTGCTCATACCTTCATAAGCTTCGGCAGTGATTCATAGTTTCTAAGAGGACTCACTGAACCATGGCTGGAGCAAAAAGAAGTCATTGTCTTTTAGCCTGATAGGTCTCTGCTTTTTAATCATCTCGCTGAGTGAGTCTGGAAACTAAGTCAGGTGAGGTCATTATAGTTACAGGAGAAAGAAGCTCCTCCTTTAATGGTTTGGTCATCATTTATCACTGTCCATCATTAAAACTGAGGATGAAGAGATGTCTGGAGAGCTCGACCTCAACCTCAGGGGTAATGATAAAGTGAGATGCAAGGAAAGTGACTGCAAAGGTAAACGAGGAGAGGAAAAGAGTAAATGGAGAAAACTGGCAAAGAAGCAATTGAAATGAATAAATCACAAGCAGAGTTGAATATTTTTGTTTTGCCCTTCGCATACAACCATCTCCCCATCCTATGCTAAATGATCATTAAAAATAAAGCATGCCATCTCAGAGGCATAGATACATTTAGAAATGCTTTCAAACCTTACAGCGTCTTCCGCAGATTTTAAATGTTCGGTTAACACTGCGAGATTGCTTCAGATGAAGACACCTGATGAAATGGCAGTGGCGGAGGAGGCTCTGCTGGAAAACAAAAGATTTATCCGTGAGAAATCAAGATGGCAGCTGATACGGATCCTGGTGTTTGCTTAATGAGGAGAAAACCATGGGGGAAAGAGAGAGAGGCAGTCGGTTGCGGGAGAGCTGAATTGGAAATTAGAGGAGACAATACTCAGCAGACAACCCAAATGTCAGAGAGTGAAGAAAAACAGCGTCTTGTGTACGTAAGTACAGGGATATAAATTATTCATTTCAAAATATTCCTGTTAATTTTCCAGTGTTTAATGACACTTCTGTGTCAGTGGTCATCAATGTCTTTCTGCCGCTTTAATCGAGTCTCTGTTCTAAAGTTTAGACTTTGAAAGTAGCACAATAGCCCTTCTGACACGCTTGTATTACTTCCACTTCTGAAAACGGTTTTATAATACACAATAAGAGCAGCGTAAGTGGACACATCTGTGTAACGTTATTGTTTGAAGGTCTATGTTAATCCATTCGCCACCGTTCCCTGCCAGTTGTCACTATTCCAGATTGTGCCCTGAAAACGTAAGTCACATCAATAGAATATAAATGAGGTAGGGTGAGGCCTTACAGGTTGTTGAAAAAGCTCTTAAGACACTCTTTGCCAGGATCTTTTTTTATGTGCTGCTGCTTCGTCAAAGCAGCCTCGAGACTCTTGGGAAGATTACGAGGAGTGTGTCATGTCAGACTGCCTGAGCTGTCCGTAGTGGAGATGCCAGAAAACCCCGCAGCTTTACATTAACCTCACGTCACATTCATTCACAATATGATGTGTTACACTGCTGTGTTTACTCTCTCAGATTTGGCTTAGATTAAAGTTCATACATCTATCCAACTGGCTGGATTTATGGTTTACCACATGGACCTTCTGGCCTGCTCCTCTAAAGCTATAGGTGAAGAGAACTTTAACTCCACTAATGTAAAGGAGGTTTACTCCAGCATTTCTCAGATTGGGGATTTCAGGGGCATCCATCACAAATAGCTGCCAGCAGCCTGGGTTTTTTCTGTCATTTTTCCATAGATATATATAAAAAAAGCTTTGGACCAAACCGGTCAGCTAAAATCATAATGTTAGATCGGGTCTCTACACCAGATAATAATTAGGATCCAGCCCCGGACGCCAGATCCCGTCAGAAAATATCAGTTTGTCCAGTAACAGAACAACTAGTCAGCAGCGCTGTTAATACCCAAACCATGTTAACAGCAAGTCTTGTCTGGTATCCAAAAATACCCAAAACGAGTGTTTAACAGTCTTCTGTCAGTCAAGAAGTTGACCGAGGAAAGCCAGAGAAGAGCAGAAGCAGGAGACGAAGCGATGATGGTAAAAAGTAACAGAGTTTATTGAACAATCTTAGTTACGTATGTCTCAATGTTCAAACTTCGTCTGACCAGCACAAATTCAACATGTACTGTTATACCAAAACTGCTTCACAGCAATATCCCATAAACTTTGGATTTCCATAAACATTCCCTCTTATCTATCTCTTATTCATACAGACAAAACAGTTCATGAAACCCCACAAGCATGAGATTGAACAACAATGAAAATGCATAAGCAAGGAAAAATTAATAAGAAATATAATATACAGAAAAATAATAAATGAATAAAAATACTTAAATTATATAATGCTAAATAATCAAATAATAAATCATAATCAAATAATAAAAATAATCAAATAATAAATCATATGAATGGCTAATGATTATAAAATGATTGTGAATAAATGATTATAAATTAATAAAAAATAAATAAAAACACAACACACACAATTTGCACGTGAGGATCTAAGGATCCTTCAATAACATGAATCAATTGAAATTAATCATAACCTTCCAGTATTTAATTGAAAGCAAAATTGTAGTTAATTTAAATGCTAACTGGACACCAGAACAATATATTTAGCAATTTTTTAAAGCAATATCACACTAGCAAGGGTTGTGTTGTTTTTCCCTGTAGGCACAAGGAGAGTGTGATATAATGATTATAAAATGATTATGTGAATAAATGATTATAAATTAATAAAAAATAAATAAAAACACAACACACAATTTGCACGTGAGGATCTAAGGATCCTTCAATAACATGAATCAATTGAAATTAATCATAACCTTCCAGTATTTAATTGAAAGCAAAATTGTAGTTAATTTAAATGCTAACTGGACACCAGAACAATATATTTAGCAATTTTTTAAAGCAATATCACACTAGCAAGGGTTGTGTTGTTTTTCCCTGTAGGCACAAGGAGAGTGTGATATACACCTTTAAAGGCCTACAACAGTTCAATAAACAAAAAAGTTAACATTTCCAAAACAACGTTTTTGTATCTATTTTTACTCCACCAAAGAAAATAATATAAAATTAATTCAGAGAATCAAATGATAAGCGTCTCTGGGAAGCACATGGGCGTTTCATCCCTAAATAAATCACTGTGCTTGAACAAATCAGTTTAGTGATTGATTCAAAGATTCACTCATAAAGTATTTGAGATTAGTTATCTTAAATACGATTTAGGAGCATGAATTGGGGTGGAGTCTTGGTTTTTTTTCTGAATAAAATGGATATTTTGCATCTTTCCTTTGTCTGACACACCCATTTCAGGTCTTGGAGTCTCTAGAGCTGATGATCTGAATCCGATGTGTTTGATTAAGGAGACATGGAAAACATGCAGTGTTGGGGTGCTCCAGGAATGTGGTTGGGAACCCCTGGTTTAGAGAATGATACAGTAATAACTCATAAAAACAGTTACTTATTGCATTCTTAAATTAACAGGTTTTTCTGAATGCATTTCTGAACAAATAAAATCAAATTCTGTAATGAGAATGCAGGACTGCAGAGTTGACTGACAGTGTGCGGATTTGCAATGCTTTTTGCTAGCACAGAGTCTGTGCTGCAGTCTGGGGTTATGAAACGAGTCTTTGGTTAAAAAAAGATCAAAAATAAAAAGTTTCAGAAATCCAGGCTACAAAATGCAAGGTTTAGTTGTTGGTACGACTCAGTATGTATGCAGTATGCACAGTATAGCAGTAGTTCTTAACAAAAGTATACACTCCCCAGGCACTTTCTATTGTCAAAAGACAAAGAACCATAGTTTTAAAGCTGTACTTACTTACATAATACTCCGAACAAGTGTTTTTTTTTTTCACAGACCAGGACACCTCAGTGCTTCATCTAAACACCTTAAGAGATGATGGCTTCTAAACACATGGTTAAGAGCTACCTGTCAAAACTGTGTCTAACTTAAGTGAACTTCATTGAAATTCTGTTGTTGTGTGTGTGCATATATAATAAATTACAAAAAAGAGGTACACTTATGCAGCAGCACTCTTTACTTATCTTGAAAGTTTCTTCATTATTGTCCCCAGAGCTGTCAAAAATTGTGAAAGACAAGCTTAGGTGTCTCATTAAAGGGGAAGGTGAGATGAGACTTGATGAGTCTGTTTTTCAACTACAGTATTGATAGTTTTTAGTTTTAAAGTGGATCTTTGTAATAAAGACCATTTTAGTTATATTAATGACAGTTTGGCATTGGCGAAGAGATACTTGAGCCTTACTAATTAGGTTATGGTGTTAGAAAAAATATGGAAACACTGTATAAAAAATATTTCTGTGATGTCATTCTTTGTATTTAAAAATAAATTACTCAATCTCTACCTGGGAGTTACTGTGGTTGTGTGTATTGTTTGACTTTTAAATATCCTGTGCGAATCCCAATGGCAGATACCTTGAAGCATTAATCTGTGCTGTTGCCCGATACTAAAGCAAGCACTCAGCGGTCAGTCTTCTCTCCTGCCACCTCCACTGTGTGCTATTAGATTAGCCAGCCCAGGATGTCCTGGGTAGGTAAACACTGCTAAGGTCAGGATGGAAATATCGATGGGCTCAGCTCAACACAGTGACATTTGAGCTTGGCCGTGTAAGGGTTGTATTAAGTGTTCGATATCCAGCTGTTGTGATGGTGATTGCAGTGAATGTGATGGTTCTCTTGGATGCGTGAATGTGAAAGATGCACAATCATAAATAGAAAGACGCTTCCTTTCAGTGATATATGTGAGCTTCAATGTCACAAGCTGAATTTTTAGCAGCCATTATTCCAGTCTTCAGTGTTACATTATCCTTCAGAAATCATTCTGATATGCAGATTTGCTGCTCAAGAAACATTGGTAATTGTTATTGGCTTGAGAACGGCACGGCCGGCGATTTCGAAGAAGGAGCGTCCGGAAGGACATGTGACGACTCCGGGCTGGACTCCACTTCGTCCACGGTGAAAGCCGATCCGGCGATCCACCGCGCGAAGTTGATGTATTTCCTCAGCAACCAGCACAGATCAGCTCCAGGCATGACGAAGCAGATATCATCCTCTTTTGGAAGACCAAACAAAGTAGTTTCGCTTTCACAACGAAGCACACAGCGTCTTTACGACATGGCGGCGGCAACAACAAAACTACAGCGAGAATAAAAGTTACGCCTTCTTTCTTTGCGTGAACATTTGGGCGGCGTTATGCAAATCTTCCCACATAGCGACGTAGATATGTGGGGGCGTGCTAGAACGAGCCGTTTTAGGTAGGTGTGGCTGACTCTTAACTTTTATAAAGAATATTTCTTTGGATTTGAGACTTTAGTCTTTGCAACTTTACAGATCTTCTTTATGCACCAAGAGCTTGTAACACTCCAAAGAGAAAGGAAAAATTGAAATCGCATCATATGACCCCTTTAATATACTGATGAAAACATACTTTACTAATTGCAATTATCTGTAAAATCATCTTGGGAATTTAAAACTGTAAAGTATAGAAGGAGACTAAACAGAAATGCAAAGGACCATTTAAATTTTTTATTTTTTTTTTAAAGATACTTGACTGGCCGTCCTACAGCAAAGCCGTATCAGAAAGTGCTTTACAGTGGATTTCTTCCTTCAGCAGGAAATGTGTGGCATTTCAAGTTAACATTAAAATAAAGGGTGACTGAACTGACATATTGATCAAACAGGTGTGAACAGAGAGCTAGTTAACAGACTGATGGGATGTTTATGGAGGAATTCTTCAGTATGTGAAAGGTTATGCATGCAAAGGTCACTTGCTCAAGAAACAAAGTGTCATCTTCTCTGCATTAAATAATGAATGAGCAACTTTTAATCAAGATGTTTTGATAGCATGCAGGTTTAATTTGTTTTTCTCAACTCCATGTATCTGACAGTGTGCTTATAATAATTAGAATTGGGGACATGGAGGGTGAAGAGGTCACACTCATGTTTAACTGTCCTGACCTGAGGACATAATTCTGTCTTCCCTTCCTGTTGGCGCAGTGTTTCAATAGGGTGTCTGTCTACTAGGCTAGATCCGATACATGACTGCATCAATATTAACGCAATTCTACACAGGTTGAAATCTCAATTGTAACCATCAAATATGTTTGGATAAAAATAAATAAATAAAAAATCTCAGTCCCGATTTACTGTTTGGATTAGTAAAAACAGGAGCATGATTAGTAGATCTTGATGCTTTATTGTTTTATTGTTTATTGTCGCATGGCTCCTAGGGATCCCATTGTTTTGTTTGGATTTATGTTTTCAGCAGATGTTTTCTTATCAAAGCGTCTTTTGTGCACAAATCACATTAATGGAAGTTCTGCATAACAATACCTTTTTCCATAGAGTGCTGTGCTGTATTTCAGTACTTATACTTATTGCTAATTACTGTACAGCAGTACAGCTGAGCATCGTTAATCTTCAACATTAATATTAACCCTGTATAACCTGACATGAAATAATAGTCTAAAAAATTTAATTTTTTGAACTTTTATACAAAACATATGTCAAACGAATGAATCAATAAATGAATAAATAAGTAAATAAAAAGTTTGCATATGTGTTTTTTTTGTTGAGTATCATATTTGATACATCAGGCTTTTATGGCTCATATAGTATATAGGAGAATATGGAGCTCATCCTCACTCGAGGAGGAAAAAAAACACCTCAGTTATATTTAATCTGATCAAAAATATGCAATTTGGTGCAGTTGCTGATGCTATGTTGCTTTATGTGGCCAAAATGTAAGATGAAATTCTAATAGCTTGTAATGTAAATCAGTAAGATCTTTATAACAGTATATCAGACTGCTTACTCAAAAATGTATATAGCAAATAAAATACAGTATGCTTTATATGGTTTTGTAGCAACTCTGTATAGAAGCATTGAAATGAGGTTGCTGTATTTTCCAAACAGAAATATTTAAAAATAGCTGAACAATATTAGTGCTGTTTACCAACGTGTTCCAGAGAGCCTTTAAGCACTCACTTACCCCCAGCATGTGGTACATGTGGTATTTCTCTGCATGTGAACTAGGGCTGGGCAAAAAAAAATCGATTTTTCGATATATCGTTTTTATCGTTTTTTTCGATTCAATATCGATTCTCAAAGGCCACGAATCGATTTTTTTCAATATTTATTTCCGCAAACATTGAACATAAGATTTACGTTAATCTTATTACTAGTCTAATCCACTAGATGTCACCCCCTTATTTGCCTTGCGCGATGTTACAACGGAGAGTCCGTCATTCATTCATTCCTTAAAATGGCGGATTCAGGTGCGTTCCCGACGTCAACACCACCTTCCAGGGCTCTACAGTGCGACCATTTCAGCTGCATTTGCGACTGAAAACTACTGCGTGCGACTATAAACATTTTTTTAGGAGCACCAGTGCGACTGACCAAATCTTCATCATACTTGTGATTGTGATCGCTGAGGGGAGCTTCAAAGGTTTCTACGTGTTTTTGCAGCGTTGAGTAATGTAT
>NW_015645175.1:37068-49038 GCF_001515625.1 Sinocyclocheilus rhinocerous
GAATTGAAATCAAAAATCGAATCGAATATCGAATCGAAAATCGAAATCGAATAGAAAATCGAAATCGAATCGAATTGAGAGCTTGAAAATCGAAATCGAATCGAATTGGAACATCTGAATCGATGCCCAGCCCTTGTGAACCCTGATATGGTGTGAACAGAGGAAAAATAGACAGATGTGTAATTTCAACGTACCCTTATCTCAATCAAAGCCCGCTTTTCATATTTCCATGTGCGCTGTGCTCAAATTGGATTTTAACCACAAATTAATCTGGTTGTGGTTGTTATCACCGTATTTGCAATCATTTGAACTCAGTGTTTCTTGATTTTAATTATGCATTTTATAGTTAGAATACCATGTAATTTGCTGCTACAAGCAAACAATAAAACATAAACTGTATTCGGGTATTAAATTGGCTATTTTAATGCAGTCTTCAATAACTAAACTCAAATTAATTTCAAAATTAAATAAATTCAAAACAATAATATAGTATAGCAAAGATCCAAAAAGAGAAATGGTACATTTATTTTTTTAAATAAAACCATATGATTATAATTCACCAACTTATAAAAGTCACTTTAAAGTAAACAATGTTCAAAAAGCCTGTTTTTGAACATCTGATGATTTTAACAAATACACTCAATTATTGTCATGTTGAATGATATGTCAAGATTCTAATGGATCTTAGTTGTTGGAGACACCCAAGATGCCATCAGGAGTTTTAAAGGGGTTAACATTTGTCACTTTACCCCAATTGAATTGGATTTTCAAAGCACCTGAGCCACACAAGAGTGTTCTGCACCTTCTCCTGCTTTAAGTCTAGCTGGAGTTATTTACATCTGAGAGATGAGTTTGACAGCTCTGCTGATTTCACGTCACACCCACAGGGCGAACGCAACGCCTTGCTTCTCCTGTATTTCCTCATTTTAGCACATCGTTCACACCTGTCTCTTGCGTGACTTCAGTTGTTTTTGTAAAGCTCAGTATTGTGTTCATTTAGTTTCTTCTGTTTTTAATTAATCACTTATTCTGTGATCGACCTTCAGTTTGTTCTGTTTGTTTTTCTTTAATCCGGTTGTGGTTGTTATCACCGTATTTACATTCATTTGAACTCAAGTGTTTCTTGATTTTAATTATGCATTTTATAGTTGGAATACCATGTAATTTGCTGCTACAAGCAAACAATAAAACATATCATAAACTGTATTTGGGTATTACATTGACTATTTTAATGCAGTCTTCAATAACTAAACTCGAATTAATTTCTAAATTAAACAAATTCAAAACAATAATATAATGAAATATTTATTTATCTATTTAATTATTTTTTACAATACACTGGTTTTGAGTAACTGTCCAGATGGTAGGGTAGGTAAGGCACCAGCAGGGACAAACTGAACCATGTTAACCAGCCAAACCTGACCTCTTTGAGGCATTTTGATTATGCCTTGTATCCATTTTACTTGTATTATATAAAGATCCACAGATCATCTGAAAAGCTTTGTGCACATTCCAGTCAGACAAGTGCTATAAGACAAGAAAAAGGGCAAATTCTAAGCTTATACTTCAGTCAAAAAGTACAGGGCATTATTTAGTTCACCTAAGTAAATAACGTTCCCATGGTGACAAATGAATAGAGGGAAAAAAACTGTTGGTCAAAAATAGCTGTCCCAAATGGATGCTAATTGGACTGATTCAATTTACATAAACTCAGTGCCATGCTGAACAATAATATGCAATTTGGTGCAGTTGCTGATGCTATGTTGCTTTATGTGGCCAAAATGTAAGATGAAATTCTAATAGCTTGTAATGTAAATCAGTAAGATCTTTATAACAGTATATCAGACTGCTTACTCAAAAATGTATATAGCAAATAAAATACAGTATGCTTTATATGGTTTTGTAACAGCACATGACCAGCTTAAACTAGATCATGACCTTTTAAGGACCATCTTAAACCAGCTCAAACCAGCAGCCATGATTAAAAACATACCTTCAACATGAATTGAATCAATAATGTTATAAAATAGACTACCACAGTGAAAAAAGTAATTTAGCACATTCAATCATAGATGTATTTATTTATTTTGTCATTCAGTGTGCCTATCAAGGCTGTTAAGCAAAGTATAACACATTGAAAAGATAATCTGTTCAATATGTGGGGCCTCAATATCTTGTCATGATAATTTTACCAGCAGCTGTCCATAAATGTTTGCATCCAGATAAATAGCTAACATGGTATGACATGCTCACAGACAAGCACTCTGCCTCTTCTCCAGACACAATGTTTCACAGGCTTGAAACCTTACGGATTTAAGAGTGCACAAAATTAGGAACACACACACAAAGGCCAAACTCACCTTGAGAGTTTCTGGACATTTGGGCCTAAAGTGCTATTAATGCAACCTCCTGAGGTTCCTCTCAGGTTAAGAGTTCAGCCATGAGTGGAATATTAACATGCATGATCTCAAGTACAGAATTTGTTATCTAGACCAGGGTCTTTCAAACAGGGCTTTCTGAGTCACATAGAATAACATTAAAGGGGTCATATGACATTGCTAAAAAGAACATTATTGTGTATTTGGTGTAATGCAATGTGTTTATGCGGTTTAAAGTAAAAAAACCTATATTATTTTCCACATAATGTACGTTATTGTTGCTCCTCTATGCCCCGCCTTTCTGAAACGCATCAATTTTTACAAAGCTCATCGTTCTGAAAAGCGAGGTGTACGCTGATTGGCCAGCTATCCAGTGCGTTGTGATTGGCTGAATACCTCAAGCGTGTGACGGAAATGTTACGCCCCTCACCCCTCTTTTGGAAGGCCAAATAAAGTAGTTTCACTTTCACAACTAAACACACAGCGTCTTCACAACATGGCACCGGCGGCAACAACAATACTACAGCGAGAATAAAAGTTACGCCTTCTTTCTTTGCGTGAACATTTGGGCGGTGTTATGCAAATCTTCCCACACAGTGACGTAGATATATGGGGGCGTGTTTAAACGAGCCGTTTAAGGAGGGCATGGACAAGTCTTAACTTTCATAAAGAATATCTCTTTGGATTTGAGACTTTAGTCTTTGCAACTTTACAGATCTTCTTTATGCACCAAGAGCTTGTAACACTCCAAAGAGAAAGGAAAAATTGAGATCGCATCATATGACCCCTTTAAAATAAACAAATGGCTAAATACAACTGATACAAATACAAGTGGTGAAATATAGCAAATACAAATGCAAGTTGTGAAATATCAAATCATGATTATCAAGTCAAAGGTTGAGATTTATGGAAGTGTAGCTATAGTCAGTTGCTCTGCATGTTTCAGAGTATGTGCTGTACTGTGTTCATTTACATGTGTGCCGCTTTATAATATTGTGTTTTCAGAGCAGCTTGGTTCACAGTAAATGCTTCCTTCGGGGCTGCATCTTTGCAAGTGTTTTAAGTTCAACTTCCATTTGATACAGAAGTTTACAGCATTTTACCAGTATTCCGCCAAAATAAAAGTTTGAGGGTTTGAATATTTGAAAGTGAAGAATTTAAGACATGAATATTTGTATTGTTACTTCTTGTACACTGTAAAAAAAGTTTCTGGGGGAAAAAAAGTGTAAAAAGTGAACCCAAATGCTAACACCCTTAAAAGTAACTATTTTCATTTATGTTTCTTTGTATCTGAATGTCCCAGCAGCAGCAATATGAGACATTTTCATATGAAATTAAATATCATCAGTCGCAGTTCAAATTTCAATCGCAGTATGCGACTAATTTAATCACAACATCATTTTGGCCAAGTCGTGCAGCCATATATAAATCATTTTAAAATAAAAACAAAATAGAACACTTACTTATTATCTCTTTGTTATTTAAACATTAACTGATATTAGAGAACCGTAACCATGCAAATGTTTCAATAAATTGCTATTAAAAATCTTATGAAGTATACTTCAAGTAAATATTTTCCATCAAAGGTGTTCAGTTGACAAAAAAGTTTGGGAACCTCTGATCTAGATGCACTGTTCAGCTACCAAACTTAAGCAGTTTTACAAAAGTAGGTAAATTCTGAGGCGATCAGTTAACGTTTGTTCCCAGGCCATTAAGTGAGAGGGATCAACACAAGGGACGAGGAGATTAAGCTAATTGTGGTAATTTCCACAGAGGCATTATAGGGATGTGCTTGGTTTAATGGAACAACATTGTTACAGCATTAGACAGATCCCTCTCATGATGATTCATGACATAATTGATTAAGGCTAAACACAGATGTTTTTATTCATTCGGTGAGTGCTTTTAATGTTGAGTATTCAGTGCTACCTAAACCAAAACTAACCCCTAAATGTGCAGCTGTCATAAAAAAAAATAAAAAAAAATCTTCCAAAACAAAAGCTCTGACTTTATCCCATTAGTCAAAGGTCTTTGTAGCCATGTTTATCTGTCAGTAAAGTGTTAGAACAAGACAAAGGAGAAGAACTCACTGTCCATCCTTCTCGGTTTTCCTTCGTATTCTCTCCACACAGCAGTCCTTCTCCTCTGTCTGAAACCTCCCCTCCGACACGCTGCCTGTCGTTTTGTTCGGTAATGAGTCTGCTCCGTCTGTCGCCGCGGAGTGTGATGGTCAACACCATATGTGTGTGTTCTCTTCCTCAAGGCCACGTCCAAACACGCAGAGAGAGTGTGCAGCCCTTTTTTAAACCGTTCTGTCCACAGGTAGCCATTAGTTATTGTTAAGACCTGTTTTCAAGCAATCCCCACCATCTGTTGTGCACATCTTACCCTTTGCAGAAAGTTATTTAGGTGAGTCTTTTATTTTAAATACTGTATAACATAATAAGTATTTGTAAATGGGTCAATGACAAACTTCTTTTGTCTATCTTTTAATTTATTCAAAAACAAATTGAATACATGTTGAGAGTGTTTTTAATTACTTGATCTTAAGTACCTTGGCATCTACATATGAAGAGTTCAGATGCAAAAGCCTGTAAGTGCCGTCTGAAATTTTCTTCTAAAATTAGCATTTTTATCAGGCTCCTATATTTATGTTGTTATTTCACTTTTATTGCATAGAAAATTACCTATACATTGCCATTAGAGTAAAATTACTGAACCTAAACATAGGAACCTGATAAAAATGCTCATTTTAGATGAAAATTTCAGATGGCACTTTGATGGTTTTTGCATCTGAACTCTTCATATACACTCTTAAAAATAATGGTTCCAAAAGGGTGTTTTGTGCATTGCCATAGAAGAATCATTTTTGGTTCCCCAAAAAACCTTTTTAGTGAACAGTTTTAAATTCTAAAGAACCTTTCTCCAGTATATACTAGAACCTTTTGGGCAATGGAGGGGTTCCCTGAATGTTAAAGGTTTTCCATTTTAATGTTTTTTTTTTTTAATGTAATTTATTCCTATGATGGCAAAGCAGAATTTTCAGCAGCCATTTCTCCAGTCTTCAGTGTCACATGATCCTTCAGAAATCATTCTAATATGTTAATTTGCTGCTCAAGAAACTTGATTTATTATTTATTATAGATTTATTAAAACAATTCTTATTATTATCAATGTTGAAAACAGATGTGCTGCTTAATAATTTTGTGGAAAACATAATATATTTTAACACATTTTTTTCAGGTGTCTTTGATGAAAAGAAAGTTCAAATAAGGAGGATTTATTTCACACAGATTTTCTTTGTTACATTATAAATTACTCTACTGTCACTTTTGATCAGTTTAGATGCTGAATAAAAATGAGTTGTTCTCCGTGTTCTCAGAATAATTTGGGGCCATTAGCATGGAAACAAATAACTGTGAAAGTTCATTTCTGAATTTGTGAGATGTGTCCATCTCTTAGGTTCATTTAATGATGTTGTTTTTCGGAATATTTCTGCGGCAGTTAAATTTGTCGCTTGCCGTTATCTAGTTTTCAGTCGTGTTCTTTCTCTCTGGTGGCTTTGAATTTGGATTTGTTTTTGCCGCTCACACATTGATTTTTTGCTGCAACACCCTCTCTTGGGTGTTTCTGAAGTAATGGAAGGAAGATTTGTTCACATTTTTCATTCCCTCAGTTGGGGGTTCGCTGGAGAGAGCTTGACACCTGATGTCTAGTTAAACTGGATATTGTGCGCTTGTCTTTTGTATAAGCAGCAGCTTGCCGAGAGGCTCTTTTGGGCCCATTTCATAGAGAGAACACTGATTGTGGATTATGTGTGTATGTGTGTGTCAGTGAATGGGAACATAATCACAGAAAAAAGTTTTCCTACCTATTTTTGCTCATTTTTAATGAGCACAAATCATAGGAGAAATGTGTGTTTAAGCTGGGGAGTGAGTATACGGCACAATAAAAAAAATCCCACTCTTGCCTCTTACCTCGAATAATAAAGAAAAATCCAGTGAATATATGTGTGTATGTGTGTGGGTGGTGGTTTTATACTGCAATGACAATAGAGTTTTCTGCACTTAGACTGAAAAATGAAGAAAATGCACTGAAGCTTTTTTTAATGGCCAGGCAGGAGGCAGCACATTAAAAATTAAAAGCTTTGTGTGGGTTGGCAGTGTTGGCGCACAACGATACACCATGAGAAACAAAGGAAGAGAAATAATAAGAAAAAAGAGAGAGACGGGAAGGGTGAGAGACATATTTTACCTTTGTTTAGATTTTTCTCACTTCAAGGCATTAGGTGGGAAATTACTTTGTAATTGAATTGCAAGGTTGTTTCGTCAAAAACGTGTGCTCACACTATATGATAACACCCAATTGTTAGCATTCAGAAGAAAAAAAGACGTTGCCAATATATTTGTAAAGCAGCGTGTGTGTTAAATCCCAGCTGAAAGGGGCTGTGTGGGCTGCTAGATGCTGATGAAGAGCACTGGGACATGCTGGGGTCTGACTGAAGAATAAAGAGTCAACCACAGAGTGAGGACAGACTTTTTTCCGTACCCTGGGGTCAGCTAGGGACTGGCCATAGGTAGCAGCGGGACTTTTCTCAGCTTTAGGAAGCAAATATGTGCAAAGTAAATATACACAAATTTATTTTGTAGAGCTGCACTGGGTGTTCAGATGTGTACTTACCATATTCTATCACACATTAGCAGCTGTTTTATAGGACTGTCCCCGGATCATTATGGAATGGATCTTTTTTATTTATTTTTAAAACTCTTGTTTTCAAAAGTTTCACCCAACTTTTTCCAAGGAATACTTCCTCTTCTTTGCCAGCTGCCCTATCCCATTTCTGCTGCTATCTGAATCTCCTCACTAAAAGCCAAACATGTCGAGGTGAAGGATGGATGTTGTGCTATATGAATCATGCCAATCATAACAAAATCTTAAACATATTTTATATATTGTAATTATTAACATATATGGCAATTACTATGATTTGTTTTAATTTGTAACATTATAATATAACATTAATGATATATATATATATGTGTGTGTGTGTGTGTGTGTGTGTATTAGTGCTGTCAAACGATTAATCGCCATTAATCGCATCCAAAATAAAGGTTTTTGTTTAAATAATATATGTGTGTGTACTGTGTATAAATGTTTTACTTTACATGTAATGAATCTAGAATATATGAAAGTTTCACTTTTTGAAATAAGATAAAAAAAATAACTTTTTCACAATATTCTCATTTTTTTAGATCCACCTGTATATACATCAGATTGATAATATTCTGTAATTGTTTCTATTATAAATACAAATTCTCAAAATGTTGGAGAAATCAATTTCACAAAAACTTTAGTACTGGCAATTTAACAAATGGTAAATGTTTTTTTCTGAATTTATTGAACATCTTGATTTGAACCGTCTCTGTGATTTCAAGATTTTTATCTTTGCAACCATCTAAATGCTTCACTGTTACTTTTTTCTCTGTACTTGAATTGTGTTGCCAGCATACTGTGAGTCCCGGACTGCTTTTTGTCCCAGCCTATGCCTGAGGTCAACAGATGTCTAACAAATGTCCTTTGTCATATCAGCATAGAGGACAAATCACTGAGAAGTTGATCCATTGGCCCTGATTAGACAGGTCAAAGTTTCATTTCGGGGTCATTCTAGAAAGGTTGGTAGGACTGTCCAAAAACATACGCTACAATGATGGAAACCCCTAAAGTCACATCTGTCATGTTTAATGTTTACTTTGAATTCTGGACAACTACAACCACATCTGATTTTATTTGACTTAGCAAGACAGGTTTAAAATGAGATTTGGCCATGTCGAGATAACATTACAGAGCTCAGGACAGCTGGAATTGGGTCTAATCGGTATAATAGGATAGAGAGTCCTTGACCTGGTCCTAGAACAGTTTGAAGCAAGCATAATACATTCAGAAGGAATGGGTGTCCTTTAGCTTTTGCTCAAGGGTAATACTATCTTTCTGGTGTTTTTAATCATTATAGTTTCTTATTATTTCAGTAGCTCAGTTTGTTTTGAGTGTTACAGAAGTGTTTTGCATCATCTTTAAATTGAGTTGCCATAGACCTGCACACTGTGCTGGTACACAAGGCTTTTGTATTAAAAGTGAATGCTACTAACTAGAAGTGTCTAAATAGACTGATTATGTTGTCTAGTCTGCTCTTTCATGAGCAGAGTGCATAGTCACGTACAAACAAAAACTGCCACAAACATTCAGGCGGCATTCTGACATCTCATATTTTGTTCTTTGTCACAGAGGGCAGCTTATGCTTGTTTACAGAGTTTCACTTTCTGCAAAAACAGTTCCCAGTTTGCACTTCTCTTGGCATCCAAACTCAAATATGTGTGTGAATGTCTCCAACTGTGTCTCCAACTGTGTTCTAGCTCGTCGACTCGGGTCACCATGGAACACTGCTCTGAGACAGAAGACATCACCCTGTCTGCCACACTCTCTTTGGAAGATGTGTGAGAATTCTTAGAAAGGTTGGGGCATTGTCTGAACTCGTCTTTTTTTACTTCATACTCTGGCTTTTAAAATGCTTCTGACTCATCCATTATTCTACATATTTATTATACTAAATCAGAGTGCTTTATAAGTGTTGTCAGCCTGAATGCTTATCTCGCACATAAATAACAGACTTAAAGGGACTTGCAAGAGAGTTCACTCAGAAACTAATAATTTACTCCAACCCCCTGTCGTTTCAACCTTGTATGGTTTTCATACTCCTTAGAACACAAAAGGAAAATATTCTGTCAATTGCATTCAATAAAATAAAAAGTGAATGAGGAAAAGTATAAAAAAGGACCATCAAATTATCATAAAATGGGTCTTCTCAAGTTTTATGTTAGAGTTTAATTTGAGCTGTTATTCAATTAAGATTTTAACATCCACTCATTAGTAGTTCTATATGGTGTCTTGATGAGAGTTCAAGGCAGATGTAACAATAAACAATTCTTATGGAATGGATCTTTTTTATTTCTTTTTAAAACTCTTGTTTTCAAATAAAGGCTAGAATACACTACCTGATTTTTGTCCCGATGCTGCTGCTGTTGGTTATTGCTGTTGTGGTGGATTATTGCAAAGCAAGTTAATGAACTTGCTACTGCCAGTGCATACGCTGATACATTGCTGTGTGTATATAATAATTCATAGCACATCTACAGTGGGGAAAATACTTATTTGATCCCCTGCTGATTTTGTAAGTTTGCCCACTTACAAAGAAGTGTATGTAATTTTTATGGTGGGTTTATTTTAACGTATAGAGACAGAATATCAACCAAAAAATCCAGAAAAAACACATTATATAAAGGGTAATCACGGCGAGTCGAGTTAATGCTAAAGAGCTCGATTTTGGTCTCATCTGACCACAGCACTTTCTCCCAAGCCTTCTCTGAATCATTTAAATGTTCTTTGGCAAACTTTAAACGGGCCTGTACATGTGCTTTCTTGAGCAGGGGGACCATGCAGGCGCTGCAGGATTTCGGTCCATTGCAGCATAGTGTGTTACCTAGGGTGACCATACGTGCCATTTTCCCAGGACGCGTCCTGGCCAGGATTTGTTTTGGCTTGTTTTCCTGTTTTCATGTTTGTTGAAGGTAATGATCGAAAAGTAGTTTGACCAATAACATGCAAGCATTGTACATAATGGACCAATCATGGCGTGTGAGAAGGTGGGATCTACGGTCAAAGCGATGCAATTACGCGTACATATTAGGTGTGTTCGACTTAAAAGCAGTCGACTCAGACCGATCAGTGTTTGACATCAAAGTACCTCGAGAGCGTTTCGAAAGCATAACCGTCTGTATGGTATTTTGATGTCATACACCGATGTACACACGCAAACAAAGCCAAAACCTAGATATTTTAGGAAATATAGAAATCCTGGCCAGAACGTGTCCTGGGAAAATGGCACGTATGGTCACCCTAGTCCCCCCAGAACAAGCAGATCTATTGCCAAGACATATGCACTGCTGCTGCTCCGGAGAGCCATGAGACCGTGTGTTTGCTATCTATGTGAGCCTGGTCCGGCTTTGCCAAATGGCTTAACGCTAGTGAACTATTGCTGTATGTACCTGATCGGTTGACCAGATAGCTTAAACTAGTGACCTTTGTTAAATGTGTTTCTGGGCTAGTGAAGCCCAGATAAATTAACTAGTGGCTTAGCAATGTGAACCTGGGTGCTGTACCCTTAGGATTATTTAACTAATGACCTAAATAACTATGTGTGTCTGAGCTAATAGCTCAAACTTACCTAGGTAGAAACGTGCACTATGTGTGTCATTAACTAACAGGAATGACACTGTAGGCAGATAGATGAAGTAACCCCCAGCAACCACCTGACTCGGGCTTGGGCGGCCTGAGCAAATAGTTTTAAATTTGTCATTCAAGAGTTGTAACTTATTTTTTTTTCTTTAAAGTTCATCAACGTTACTGCAATGTAAATACTTACCTTTAACCTATTAATAAGCTAACAAAATATTAGGCAAAAGAATAAATCACTGTACACCCTGAAGTTGTGATGTAATATGCCCAGGACTAATTCTGCCTCAAACGTATCTGCTCACTTATTTTGATAGTTTAAAATATTTATATTGCATATTAAGAACAATTATGTTTGCATTGTATGAACACATCATTAGCTAAATGCATGGCTCTTTCCAAGATGGTATTGAGCAATACACTACAGTGACTTTATTTAATAAATACAGTGTCTGCTTTGCATGCTATGCTGTATTATTATTATTATATTATTGCTACATTGCCATCTGTTTACTGTACATACTGCTGCTGTTTATATTAATTGTGTCCAAATTAAAATTCGCAATATAGAAATGCTGTGCATGCTGCTGCTGAGAAAAATTTTGATGACTGAATACCTATGCAAGCTGCTGCTACTGCACAAAGAGACTGAACTGATGTGAGCTCCATTAATTAGGCATATAAGTAGCTAAGCAAATGCCTATTTTACTCTAACACAGTGTCTACGTCAGACGCGAGTGGTACAACATGACAAAATCAATAGACCAGTTACGATAGGTAAAGCTGTCCGCAAAGTATGCAGCGCGATACTGCCAATGCAACAAAACTTCTGCTACTGCTGCTATTGATAAAATTCACTAACATTTCAATACTGAGTTGAAATACATGCTGTTGCTGTTAATGATATTCACAATGTTGTAGTAGGAATTTACTGTGCGAACTGTTGCGGTTGTAATATTTAATCAAAATTTGCTAAGCATAATCTGCTGCTGCACGAAACCTGCTGTAAGCTCTGTTGAATAAGCAAAGTAATTAATGTCTATTGCACTTTAAAGAGTTAATTCACCCTCCACGAGTTATCACTAAAATGTTATGCAACTAAAGCGCTTTCTGCTGCCACTGCTATATTAGCAACAATAATAATTTGACTTGCTATGCATGCTGCTGCTAATATTATTTCTAACCTTGCATCTGAATTTGCTATGCATGCTATAACATTAGCTAACATTGCGATCTGAATAGCTATGCATACTGCTGCACAAAAGTACTTAGAATTGCTACTGCCCCTTTATTAAATAACCAAACA
>NW_015645175.1:52886-55921 GCF_001515625.1 Sinocyclocheilus rhinocerous
GCTAACATTGCGATCTGAATAGCTATGCATACTGCTGCACAAAAGTACTTAGAATTGCTACTGCCCCTTTATTAAATAAACACAACCAATTAATGCTTATTTCACTTTGAAGAGTTCTGTAAACCCTGTTGAATTGAATAGCAAAGTAATAAAATGCCTATTTCACCTAAAAGTTCACTACCATCCAAGCGTTATCTTGTCACAGAAATTTCATGCAACTAAATCTTTCTGCTACCGCTGCTATATTAGCAACAATAATTGGATTGCCATGCAGACTGCTGCTAATATTTCTAACATTGCGTCTGAATTTGCTATGCGTGCTGCTGCTATCACTAAACTAGCGATCTGAATAGCTATGCATACTGCTGCTACAGCTGCACAAAAGTACTTAGAATTGCTATAAACATCTTTATTAACAAGCGAACGCAATCAAATAATGCCTATTTCGCATTGAAGAGTTCACAAAATCTGCTGTAAGCCCTGTTAAATAAGCAAAGAAATTAAATGCCTAATTCACTGTAAAGAGCTACTTACCCCATGTGTTATCACTGAAATTTCAAGCAACTAAAGTAGTTCCCCTTCAGGAACTCGAGCTGCGTCGAAACGCTTCGGGAACGCCTTCAGCGTGACCACAATCTGAATCACATGTGTAATCAGTCCAATGGTAAGGCGAGACGTCACGGGCGGGGGGATGTAACAACCAGGAAGCTTAAAAGCACGTGCGGTGGAACCGGCGTCAGCTTTCTGTCATTCAGCAAGCTCTCTGTGTGTGTGTGTGTGTCAGTCGCTATCTCTTTGTGAGTCTTATTTAGTGTTGTTTGTCCACTGATAAGCTCCATTATGACAAAGCTTCAGTCAAGAGAAGTTTTGGGCGAGAGCAGGCAGTGTTCGGGCTGTGTGTTTCTCGCGGTACCAGCCCCGCTTTTGCCAAGGCAGTGCGGCGGCTGTTCTCGTGGGTTTCGCATATGGATCCAGTGGAGGGAATGTAGACGGGCGAGTCCCTATCTTCTTCCTCAACCACCAGATCCGGCACCCGCTCTTGGGTTTTCTGAAGCCCGCGCTGCGGTCCTTCCCCCCGGGGAGAGGGCGCGACGCTCCGCATGTCTTTCTCTGAGGAGATTGATACGGAGGGCGTCGAAGAGCTCCAGTTGCACAAGCATCAGTTGCACAAGCATATTATGCCTAATATTATAATGAGCAGCATTAATGGAGAGCGGCGATCGCACAGTCGGCTCTCGGGAGGCTGATTGTGCTTTTCCTGCTGTTAAGCGCTCCGCTCTCGACGGGCACGCTCCAAGAAGTGTGTCCGTGTCTGTGATCTTGCGATTCCGGTCCCGCTGCTGCTGAGGCACGGCGGTGACTGAGATCGCACATGATCTGGCGGACGGGTTGGAGACGGCTCTTCCTATCTCGACCTGTGTTCCCTAGATCTAGAGCTCGTTCTCGAGGCTTGGAATCCCGCGCTGCGTTTTCTTCCCCCTCTGAGTGGGAGCTCGCTGCTGCAGCCATCTTTCTCCTAGGAGATTGATATTGTTTGTGTGACTGAGCGGCTCACGCGCTGCCGAGGCAACGCGTATATTACATCATTTCGGAGTACGGAGAGTTTTTGGCCAAGCTCAGGTGGACCTGATCGCAACTCGAGAGACATCGTACTGTCCCCTCTGGTACTCTCGGACTCATCCAGCTCAACTGGGGCTGGATGCCATGGTACAGACGTGGCCAAGGATTCGTCTGTATGCTTTTCCCCCGATTGCTCTGCTCCCGGGAGTTCTGGAGAGAGTGCGCCGGGACTGAGTCTGGCTGCTGTTAGTAACCCCGTTCTGGTCGGGGCCGAATATGGTTCTCGGACCTGATTTCCCTCCTCAACGGCTCTCCATGGAGATTCCCGTTAGGAGGGACCTCCTCTCACAGACAGAGGGCACGATATTCCACCCCCGCCCGGAGTTGTGGAAGTTATGGGTGTGGCCCCTGAGGGGGCACAGCTCGTAGCTTCCGGTCTCTCAACCAAGGTTGTTGAGACCATCCTCTAATCCAGAGCTTCCTCCACGAGGAAACTGTATGCCCTGAAGTGGAAACTTTTCACTTCTTGGTGCGGAGACCGCCAGCTCGACCCAGTCAACTGCCCGGTTGGTACAGTTCTGGAGTTCCTGCAGGCCCTTCTCTCCACAGGGTTGACCCACTCCACCCTGAAGGTCTTCGTGGCGGCCATTGCGGCCTACCATGCCCCTCTTGGTGGCCAGTCAGTGGGCAGACACCCCCTGGTTACATGTTTCCTCCTCTGTGTGCTGAGGCTGAGGCCTCCGGCCAGAAAAGCTTATGCTAAGCGGTGGATCAGGATGCTATCCCAAAGCCTCGAGTCCTCTGATCTCCCCTCTCTTTCGGGGGTCAAGACTCACTCCTTCTGAAGTTGACCTTTGGGCGGGATGTCCCCGCCTACTTTGTCAGGTGCCTACCTGCATTCTGCGCCACTCCTGACTCCTTTCTCTCGCTTTAGCTGTGCTCTTCCACAATAGGCAGGGACTTGTAAGTCTGGCGGCGTGGGCATTCTCGTTCCCGAAGCGTTTCGATGCAGCTCGAGTTCCTGAAGGGGAACTTCTCGGTTTATGCATGTAACCATGGTTCCCCGAAGGAAACGAGACGCTGCGTCTTGGTGCCATACTTCCGGGATCCCTACGAGCGGAATGTTATAAGCCCCTTTTAAATAAACAAAACGCAAATGATGCCTATTCGCTTGAAAAGTTCACACACCATCCATTTTTTGTTATTGAAACTTCAGCAACTATGGTCTACCTACTGCTGCCGCAACTAAAAGCATAATTTGATTTGCTATGCATACTACTATTAAAGGGGTCATATGATGTGATTTCAAGTTTTCCTTTCCCTTTAGAGTGTTACAAGCTGTTTGTGAATAGATAAGATCCCTAAAGTTGCAAAGACTAGTCTCAAACCCAAAGAGATATTCTTTATAAAAGTTAAGACTGGTCCATGCCCTCCTAAAACACCTCGTTTAAACACGCCCCCACATGTCTACGTCA
>NW_015645175.1:55962-57563 GCF_001515625.1 Sinocyclocheilus rhinocerous
GATTTGCCACTGATGATTCAAATGCGAGTTTTGAGCAGTGTAGAGTAGCGCTTGTTGTTTGTAATTTCTCCGATCACAAATGCAGACATGGGTTTATGTTTACGCGGCGCGATGCAACGCAACGCGTAAAAAGACAGTATAAGTCATTATAATCCGTAGTTATGTCCCACTGGATGCAACAAATGCCTCATTTATAATGGGTTTTAATGTTTTTGTTTCATCGCTCCGGGACACGGCATCACAATATGGTAAGGGGTGTAACAGTTCAGTCACACGCTTGAGGTATTTGGCCAATCACAACACACTGGATAGCTCTAACAACACAATCTGAAATTCTATGGATACTGCTGCTACAATCCATAAAATTACTAGAATTGCTGTAAGCCCATCCATGCATTATCACTGAAATTTCATGCAACTAAAGTACTTTCTGCTGTCCCTGCTGTATTAGCAGCAATAATAATTGTTTGTTATGCAGACTGCTGCTAATAATATTTCTAACATTGCATCTGATTTGCTATGCCATTCTGCTGGTAATAAATTCGCAAAAAATTGCGATTTGAATAGCACTGCTGCTACAGCGGCACGAAAGTACTTAGAATTACTAAATGTTTTTATTAAACAAGCAAACGCAAACAAATAATAATAAAAAATAAAAAGTTTAAAGAGTTACTTACCCCATGTGTTATCACTGAAATTTCATGCAAACAGATACTTTCTGCTGCTATAAACAACAGTAATAATTTGACTTGATTTGCTATGCATACTGCTATTGACAATTTGCTAATAACACAATCTGAATTCTATGATACTGCTGCTACACTCCATGAAAGTACTATAACTGCTGTTAGCCCATCTGAATACACAAATAGTAAATTCCAGTTTAAAGTGTCCTACTATTGGCTACATTGTACATGGGCTACTGATTGGAGGTGATTTATTATAAGTAGTATATTTATATTTTAAACAAATCCATGATTAATTATCTTTAAACTATCACTAAACATGACTTTCATAATAAACTATTCACTACCGCTGAGCCAAGGTAACGAGTGAAATAAAGATGTGGCCCCTTTAAGAGTGAGCGCTCCCTCTTCTGAACGTGCATTGCAATGCAGCACGAGTACACACGTATGAGCGTATATTATTTTATGTTGCTCATTAAGTTGTTATGGTTAAATAAGTAAGGCTGTTGACAGTATGACGTTTATGAAAGACAGTTATACGGTTTCACCTTGACCAAGGTGCCAACTGCAAACCGGTCCCACTAGTGAGGTGTGCATCTGAAAGCGGTCCGTTCACGGTTAATGTAGAAATGAATGCCCACAGAAGATATTAAAAGCATTTGAGGTTTCAGGCAAATAAGGTAATCCCCAATTCACTTTACTGTTCTAAAATCCGTGACGCTTGACATTGTATTCTCACATACATGAACTAGAAAAGCCACTTGCTGCTGCTGATGCTACTGCTGTTATATGAACAAGACATGCTTAGTAATTACTCCTCTAGCAAATAACCTGCACGTAGTTTTACAACTTGTATGTTTTCTAGTTTAAAAAAATTTAAATCTGACGAAAGCAATAATGCACTGAAATCACAGA
>NW_015645175.1:57759-65060 GCF_001515625.1 Sinocyclocheilus rhinocerous
GCTGCTGCTAATGCCACTGCTGTTATATGAACAATACATGCTTAGTAATTACTCCTCACACGAATAACCTGCACGTAGTTTTACACTTGTATGTTTTCTAAAATGTATATCTGACGAATGCAATAATGCACTGAAATCAGAGTGAAGACCGTTTACTTATCTAGTTGTTGAGTTCCAGAGAAACTCTGAAAGTGCGCTGCAAAAAACTCTAGTGAATGCTAGCCAGCCTTATAAATGCAAGGCAGTAAGCTCATTGGCTGCATATGCAACATGAACCAATCAGCATGTGCCAAGTCGTTTAACTCTCTGAATATCATCAGTTTCGTTAACAACCCGTCAGCCTGCGCCATCTAGAGTTTCATGACTGAACTATACATTTTATTATTGTGATATCGGATAGTTTACAAAATCAAACGATTGGGACACTTTTTGTCATTGAAATTACTTGGAAAAAGTTTCCCAATCAACCTGAATTCACCGTACTCTTTGAAATCATGATTGCATTACAATAGTTCTTTTAAACCCCAAATATTTTACTCATAACTTCATTAGAAACTTCATTATAATTCTTCATTTACAATTATTGTTATTTGTAATGTTAAATGTAAAAAAAATTAAAATAATAATAATAATAATAATAATAATTTGAAAAAAAAAAGTTGTTTCAATTTAGATTAGAACAATGCTACGTTTTGATAGTAACTTGTAGTGTAGCAGTAGCTAGCTACTTTTTCAGAAGGGTAGCTTGACTGTAGCTTAACTACTTTTAATTTACGATTAGCTTGTAGCTGATCAAGCTACAGTTTCAGAGTAGCTTCCCCAACACTGCACATATCCACATTTTAGGGTGAACTACTCTAAGAGTTGTTTTACCGATCAAGTTGCTTAAAAATAAGAAACTTTTTGTCTAAACCTTGATGTTTGTCTTCTTTTTTTCAAAACAACCAGAGCCAAACTGTTAATATATGAAGTCTTCTCCTTGTTATTCCCTGAGTGCTTTATTAAGGCTGCTCTTAATGACAGTTAATGTTGTCTTAGCTGGGTTTGTTTATGAGTTTTTAATATGGAGAGGTAACAGTTTCATCTCTGACGGAATCTGGATCCACCTCGGCACTATCGATTGACTGCTATTGTATTTTTAGTGAGACATCCATCTCACCCCTTATCTGTGAGTCTGTGTTTGCAGGCATGATTCGGTAGAGCGATAATATCTGACCATTCCATCCACATAATCGTCTATTGATTTAGTTTTTGTGCATGGAACAATAAATTCCCTCAGCAGTGTGATTGAAAGTGCACCAGAGCTTCTCTCAGAACAGAGAGATTCATCTACAAACCATCTCTGCTGAAAAACTGGGTCATTCCTCTTATGCAGTACATTTTCACATGTATACATCATACTGTAACTAATATGTTGTTGGATAAAATATTAAACTCACAATATTTATTTGATATTAAATGTTCAATGAGCCATTTTCATTAATCATATTAGTTAGTTAGTATTTGTTCCAATATCATAATTAAGGAAACATAGGAGTGGATTTTAAATAACTGTGGTTTGAGTGGATGTTGCCATTTTAGTCATACCCCCATGTCATTTAAAAGTTATAATATGAAAAATTGACAATGTAATTTTTCCTCCTTTAATTCTTTCTTGGGAATATTATTGTAATTGGTTGTCAGGTACTTTCATCTTTTTAGAAATGACATTATTTTTAAATGAGTAAAACAACAGTAAAAGTGAGCCCGGTCTCATGAAAATGTGTATAAATAGCACGCCAAATAAAAACAAAAACTCATGGTATTGATACGCAAAAATTGACTTTGGTGTGCATATGATGCGCACATGTTTGACGTGCATATACAGTAATATGCCGTTTTCACGTGCATGATACGAAATTTGTTGCCGTACATATGATACGCATCTACCCACAACCCTAATCCTACCCATTGCGTAGCATGTACACGCCAAAGTAAATTTTTGTGTATCAATACCACGGGTTTTTGTTTTTATTTGGCGTACTATTAATACACACTTTCATGAGATCGGGTTGGTAAAAGTATAAGCAGCGGAGTTGATGAATTTTGTAATGTTTTGTGGTTGTAGTTTGTTTCACTCATTCTAAAATATTCCATCCTGTATATAAAATTGCAGAAATAAGTTTTACATTATCACAATTTCAACATATTAATAATACAATTTAGATTAGAATTCTCAACCCCCCACTTAGCAATAGCTAGCTCGTTATTTATTTATTATTTTTTATATAAAAATATGTCCATTACAACAGATTTTTGTGGTAAACGCAGATCTAGATATTATAATTTTTTTTTTTTAATTGAACTTATTTTAACTTAAGAGCCATATTTTTAGAATCACATGTCATGTGCGAGACACTAAAAAAGATGCGAGTCGCAAACACAACGATCAAACACGTCTGTCTAGCATATGTTTACATAGAAAAACAAGCAGTGGAAAAGCAGTGCAGTGGAATCCAAAAACGAGTTGTGTGCGAACAGCCCCTAATAGGAATGACTCTTTATTTCCATTTTGTTTACATCATTTTTCAAAAATGAATTAATTACTGTGGATATGAAAAATAAAATAGGCATTATTTGACAATAAAATATTAAGCAAATATTTAAAATAACTGACTGTGTACTGTGTGGAACAGAAAAAAATGTATTGCTGAAACATTGTGGACAGACGCTTTATAAGTTTTAGGGGTCATTTATTCTGAGGTCTAAAAAAACACAAGAGGTCGCTAACAAGAGACATTTTTATGACTTATTGGCCCAGCATTATTCATGGCTGTAATGATGTGTGTATGTGAGTGTAACGTCCTTCCATACGTGCTGCCTGATGTCCCTTTGGACTTCATTTTCCATTCTTCTTCTGTTCTGATGGTGAAGGCAGTGATCCCTGTCATTAATGGCCAATGATATAAAATTGTGGTCAGGTTTTATGAGCTCTCATGTAAATTGGATGCTGGGGCTCGTAAATGTGGTCATTGGGTCTTAGGTGAATGACAGTGATTGCGGAAATGAACGTGTGAGGTCTGCCCTCAAGGTCCTGCTGGATGGCAAATGCATAAACCCAGTCAGGACGCCCACAGACACTTAAACCTACTCATGTGCTCATGCAAATACACTTTATCTCTCTTTCCATCCCACAGACTCTCTCACTCTATCAATTTTTTGACTTTCTTCCAATGCAAGTGATTTATTGTTTCATTTTGCTTAACATATGCATCTCTAAAATTAATTTCAGGGAGGTACGCTGACCCATCTGGGGGAGCTGTTGATTTATACAGATGAAATTATTGCTTTCAAAATGACCTCAAGTCACTGACTGAAAAGGGAAATTGTCATGATTTTTTTATGCATTTGTTTGTTTGCTTGCTTCGTGGCACAAATATATTGTTCTGGTTATGAATGCAATTACATATTATGGATTAGGGCAATAAAACATTTTAGAAGGATTGAATTTACACAGCCGTAGTCCTTTATAAGCCAGAGACAAATTGAGTCGGTACTTAAGGCCTAAATAGAAGCGTTAATGAATATTAAATACAAGAAAACACGTTGCAAAATATATGAGGGTAAAGCAAAGGATGCTTATTGTGTTGTTTGGATACAGCAGTGCAGTCATCTTTCTTCTATAATGAATAGCTTGATTAATGTGCCGTTTTGTTAACTATTGGCCAGTATTAACTTTCATTA
Source organism: Sinocyclocheilus rhinocerous (assembly GCF_001515625.1). Taxonomy (NCBI): domain Eukaryota; kingdom Metazoa; phylum Chordata; class Actinopteri; order Cypriniformes; family Cyprinidae; genus Sinocyclocheilus; species Sinocyclocheilus rhinocerous. The sequence goes on from NW_015645175.1 coordinate 61,483, forward strand.
TCTTGGTGTTACAAATAGCTAGTGTCTGGTTTATGAAGCAACATCCAACTTCATCCATGACTTCAATAAATAAAACATAAATAAAACATAACTTAAACTTGACTGAAAAGCTAAAGCATATTTTATGCTTGTGATGAGGTAAACATCTTTACACATTTAGGAGTGATAATGAAAAATAGCCTGTCATGCAAGACAAATTATTTCTGCAAAATCAGGAAAACAACTATTATCAGTATGAATACAAACTGAACTCTTGTTTACATTTAGCCAAGTTAATTTAACTTTTAAAAAGATGACAGTGATTTGATTGACTTTTCTTCTTTTTTAATGAGAATAAATTTAAGCTTTAATAAATAAATATAGTCACTCATCATCACGGTGTCTCAAGGTTTCCAGGTGCAATAGCAACAGAAAAATCCCGTCAAAAATCCCACTCCCATTGGCATCAAAAGACAAGGAAATGAGCAGTGCTTTCCAGTCTGCAATGAACACAGCAGATAAGACAGACAAAAGGACCCAATCACACTGCTCTCCACAATAGACCCTCATGAGGTTCCCTGGAGCACATGGATCATTTGCATAGACACAGGCAGGCTGCGATTGTGTTAGGTATTAGGTGTATTAAAAATATCACCACAGGAAAAGTGATCATAAGCTGCTTCAGATCTCTATTCAAAGAGACAATTTTTTTAATGGTCATAAATGAAGTCTATTGAGCTGGATAAATAACATAAGAGAATGGTTAACTTTTTAACATCTCTTCATTAAAATAATGTATGGTAGTATTTAGATATGTACTGCACCACAAAAACAGCGTTGGGGTGTTACTCACTAAAAGTAGGTACTATCTTAAGTAGTTTGGCAGTACTTTGTGAATTGATTCATCCCAAATGTTCCTTTTTCTCAAATGAGTATAGTAAGTATAACTCATTTTTAGTGACTCGGTTCACCCTGAACAGTTCTGTCTCTCTCATATGATCCAACTGCTGGGTCAAAACAACCCAATAGCTGGGTTTGTCGATATTTCACCCAGCGCTGGGTTGGTTTTAACCCAGCATTTTTTAAAGTGTAGCTTTAGTGTAATTAGATGTATTTTGTTAGTAGTAGCTTATGTAGTGTTGCTAGCACTGATCTGTGGTTATTTTGATATTTATCGTGAGAAGACCAAATGAGTGATTGGAGTCGAGTGTGCCAGTAAAAGGTCCCTTGACCCAAAACCTTATAATGTTTATTGACTCACCTACCACTTTAATTTCCCCAACAATATGAGCTTCGGACAGCCTGGCTATCCATCAGTGTCTGGCAGCTCAGCTCGGCTCGGCTCTGAAATATGTGCTACCAAAGCATGTTGGAAAACTAATACCTGGTCTGTAGTGTAGTTATTGTGTAGTTTACTGTGATCAGATCATATTCTGATAACAAACACATTTATGAATTCTGGATCAGATTGTTATAGTTAACTAAATAATAAATAAATAAATAAATTGCTACTTGAAATAAAATAAATGTTAAAGGATTAGTTAACTCCTTAATTAAAATTCCCTGATAATTTACTCACCCCCTATGTCATCCAAGATATTTGTCTTTCTTTCTATGAAAAGAAATTAAGGTTTTTGAGGAAAACATTCCAGGATTTTTCTCCATATAGTGGACTTCAGTGGGGATCAACGGGTTGAAGATCCATGGACACGCATCACAGAGCTAGTGCAAGACAAGCATTTTTGGCTAAAAAGTATATACATTTAAATGTAAAAAATAAAATAAAAAATTGACAGATCGTTCTGCTAGATAAGACCCTTATTCCTCGGCTGGGATTGTGTAGAGCCCTTTGAAGCTGCATTGAAACTGCAATTTGGACCTTCAACTCGTTGATCCCCATTGACGTCCACTATATGGAGGAATATCCTGGAATGTTTTCCTCAATTTCCTCCTTAATTTCTTTTCGACTGAAGAAAGAAAGACATGAACATCTTGAATGGCATGGGGGTGAGTAAATTATCAGGACATTTTAATTGTGGAGTCAACTAATCCTTTAACTGAAATAAAATAATTTAACTAAATATTTAAAAATGAAAGCAGACAATATGACAATAAAAACTAACCAAAAATATTAATAAAAACTATAATAGATACTAAAATAACTACAATGATGCTAAAATAACACTATTCTCAATGAGCTACATAATTTTAAAGAAAATAATTGATTGCAATACTTGGATTAGAAGTACAGAAATGGATGAAGCTAATTTCACTTTAGATTTAGAATGTAGAAAAGATATATATATATATATATATATATATGTGTGTGTGTGTGAGGAGTTTATTTGATTCAAAAATCATGTTTTTTATTATGTTATCAGGTTTTTATTGTGTTTTATTGGGTAAGTTAGCTGTATTTTTAGTTATTTTTTAACCTAATCAAAATAACCCATACAATTAAATAAAATGTAAAATAAAAAAGATAAATAATAATAAAAATAAGTTAATTTTAGATATAAGTACAGTATTATTGTTTATAACAAAAAGAAAATCAGACAGACAGACAGATAAATAAATAGATAGATAATATAAGCATTGACACATCATAAGCATTTACACAGCTACACATGGGCACAAACCTGATGCAGCTTTTCATGGCAGTCAGCACTAATCATACCGCAGGCTTTAGAGGAAGAGCTGCCTGGATATCTGTCCATCATTTCTTTGTCACTGATTGAGAGTCATCCTGTCCCTCCTCTAGCGGTGGAACAAAATCTGATAATGAGAGAACGAGTGTGGCAGTGAGGTACACTGTAAAAAACCCAACTTGAAAAAAGTTTAAATGACTGGTTTTGTAGTGTTGGGTCAGCAAAAATCCATGACAAAGTCAGTACAACTAAGTTTAATACATTTATTCAGCTTAAACCAAGTTTTTTTCCATAAACTTAAAAAGATGAGTTCTGTGAACAGCGCTTTGCAAGTTCATCCAAAGAAACTTGTGCCAACTTATAAAATTGAGTTAAGTCAATCTCATTAGGGAACTGCCCACCCATATAGTAAAAAACAAATGCTAATTTTTATAATAAAATGTAAACATGTGTTTACTTCAGGACAATGAAGAAAAATAGTTAGTGATTTTTAAAAGAACTAAAATGCTCCTTAATGTATAATTGTAAGATCATAATATTGTACAATAACAACAACAATAATAATAATTCTGTATCACTTTATTAGAATTACACAGTAAATAATCATAATAATAATAATCCTTATTATTATTGTTATTATTTACTGTGTAATTCTTAAAAAGTGTACAGGATTATTATTATTATTAATAATAATAAGAAAACGTGCCTAATGTGTAATTGTATTATATATTATTGTACAATAATAATACAATTAGTATAATAGTACAATAATAATACAATTAAATATGCAGGAATCATTTTTTAATTGTGACGTTTCGTTAGAAGTGAGCGTCTGTGCGCTCGTCTCACTAGTTCAGAACACAATTAGCGCGTATGGACTGTTCTATTGAATTGTTATTTTTAAATAAACCATACATTTAAAAAATATTATCAGCACGTTTTCTGATGACG
>NW_015645175.1:66963-78246 GCF_001515625.1 Sinocyclocheilus rhinocerous
TTAAGTCAATCTCATTAGGGAACTGCCCACCCATATAGTAAAAAACAAATGCTAATTTTTTTAATAAAATGTAAACATGTCTTTACTTCAGGACAATGAAGAAAAATAGTTAGTGATTTTTAAAAGAACTAAAATGCTCCTTAATGTATAATTGTAAGATCATAATATTGTACAATAACAACAACAATAATAATAATTCTGTATCACTTTATTAGAATTACACAGTAAATAATCATAATAATAATCATCCTCCTTATTATTATTATTATTTACTGTGTAATTCTTAAAAAGTGTACAGGATTATTATTATTATTAATAAGAAGAAGAAAACGTGCCTAATGCATAATTGTATTATATATTATTGTACAATACTAATACAAATAGTATAATAGTACAATAATAATACAATTAAATATACAGGAAGACTTTTTTAATTGTGAAGTTTCGTTAGAAGTGAGCGTCTATGCGCTCATCTCACTAGTTCAGAACACAATTAGCGCGTATGGACTGTTCTATTGAATTGTTATTTTTAAATAAACCATACATTTAAAAAATATTATCAGCACGTTTTCTGATGACGACGGCATTATTTTCTCTCGCGCGCTAAACCACGCCCTCAGTACGTGCCGGTTGCGTATAGTACGTCAACGTTTACTTTTCAAGGCTTTGAACTTTTCAACGCGGGAGAAACAAGTGTTCAGCAAGCGGCCGAAGAAGAGTGTTGTTTATGAAAGAAGAGCACATGGCAATAACCCAGAGGAATGTTTTTATGGTAAGTGTGCTTTTTTTGGTTTTTGATTAGCGTTGTTTTTTCTTAAAGTCACACTTTCCCCAGTTAACTTAGTTGATATTGGTTATTTAGAAGAAGAAAAAACACCAATAACGTGGGTTAAAAACTCAACTACTTGGGGTCCACATAAATTCTGATAAAAGGGCAGTGCATGCTACATTTAACTGTGACCTGTGTGATTTTCACAATGTTTGTAGTTTGGAAAATTTAAAGACAATTTTCTGTATTTTTTTTTCTTTTTTACACGCGTGTTTTACCTGTGTTTTGAATTCCGCATTGGAGGTGGTGTTTTTAGGGTTGAAGGAAATGTCCGTAAATTTAATGGAAAATGCCAAGACGTTATCTGTTTTTCTGCGTTTAGTTATGTTTCATATTTAGTGGCATGGTTTTGTAAAACTGTTTAATTGCAGTGTTTAATTTCACTGTTGCAGTGTTGAATCACTTTGGCTTAAATATTTGTGAATTTAAAAAGCATGGAATTACAGGATTTTTATATTATGATTATATCAGTTCTATCTATGTATTGATGCAGGTTTTGGCAGGTTAGTGCAATATATGAAATTTTGTTTCATGTGAGCAATATTTAAAGGGAGAGTTTACCCAAAAATGAAAATGTATCATCATTTACTCTGTTCTATCTCAAACTCATATGACTGCCTTTCTTCTTTAGAACACAAAGATATTTTCATAGACTGATATGTTTACATCCATAAAATGAAAAGTAAAAGGGTTTCAAAACTTTTAAGATAAATATGAGTTTGAGACATAAGGGAATAAATGAGGGAATTATCACTTCTGGGTGAACTATCCCTTTAGGCAAGGCTGTAACCATGTCTTGAACATTGGGGGGGATAGGCCTAGGTCAAATTAGATTTTTCTTTTTCTTTTGCTTTGATTGGCCATCTCAATCATTTTGACATTGACGACATTGCTGGTAAACTGCTGAGGCAGACCAGCCTAAAAATGTAACTTTTAAATCTTTTTGTAATCCAGTGAGCAGACTGAGCTTTCAGCAGATGAATAAAACATGCCTTGCTCACAGAAAATGTGATATATGCCTAATCTGCCTAACCCTGCATTTGTCATAATCAAAGCAAAAAATTGTGAACATGCAGTCGTTCATGGTTGCAGTATATCATACTATATTGCATAAGAGTATAACATAACCTATTTATGATCTGGATTAAGCCTGGGACATGTTGTGCAATCTTCAGCATCATGTTTTATGAGAACACAGGTTTGCCATTTCATGGTGTCACACCGTATTTATTTCTCATTAAAAGCATCTAATAGCTCTTGCCTAAAAATCCATAACCTTAACCTTGTCGTTATGCACATTATCAGCAGTTTCAAGCCCATCAAAAGAAATAGCAGCTGTGTACTCCTCTCATTATCTGTGCTGAACCTGCAGTCCCAGTCTATCAATTCATGACACTGTCTCAGTCCATAACAAATGAGTTCTTTACACCACACAGCATGGGCATAATTAGTTCTGTCTTGATTGATTGAATGGTGCCTTATTACTACACTTGTTTACAATAGCACAGCACTGTAATTCATTAAACTGTCAATACTTCATATCTTTGATGTGGTGGACAAGCCTATTGTTAAATATAATGGCATGTTGCTAATTTACCTATTATGAAATATGGAGTATTATATAAACAAAAGGCAATTGACCAAAACGTCACATCATGTTGTACATACTCAGATTTTACTTTAAATAAAAGCAGGATATCTTAATGATTTTAACAATCATAGGCATCATGTTGCCTTTCACTGAATATATCAGGCATATTTAAAACAACATTTAATAATTTAGTTGTTGAAAAATACTAAATAAAATAGTTTTTGTAAAATTATATATTTATATTATTTAGCTGAACCCAAATTGAATAATGACACTCAAGTAGCCCGTGGGTTATGATGAATAATGAAGGTAATGAAAAATATAAGTCTAATTTTTATGGAAGTGTTAAAGGGGTCATATGATGCGATTTCATTTTTTCCTTTCTCTTTGGAGTGTTACAAGCTCTTGGTGCATAAAGAAGATCTGTAAAGTTGTAAAGACTAAAGTCTCAAATCCAAAGAGATATTCTTTATAAAACTTAAAATACCTCAAACACACAACATGCCACTAGGGGCCTTCTGTCCTAATTATGAGGAGATCTGTTGTACCCTAAAGGTCTAAATTACCTTTTCACATGAAAATAAAAACAATACTTGTACTTTATGAATTTAATTCAATTTTAATATCCAGAATAATATAAATACACAGTTCACTATTATCCAGTTAGATATAAATACAATAAGATGAGGGTTTGTAAATGATGAATTCTAATTTTGGGGTAAACTATACAGTAAATGTGCAGTTGAAATTGCAAAATTAAGAGTGTAGCTATAAATAATGTACTGACTTTTGTGAGATTTAATGTCATTGATCAAGAAATTTTTACCCCAGGTTGTGTTGGATCTAATCTTTCCCTCACCTTTCCCATTTTGCCACTTCTCTGGTGTGACTGAAGCTTGTAACTCATTTGCTGTCTTATATTCATTGTTCCTTTACGCCTTTTTGAGTCTCCACATAAAAGACAGTAAAAGATAATAATTAGCCTAAAGCACGTCTTCAGCAGACACAACACAGGCTTCTATGGAATAGGCTTCTTGTTTGAGACACCTGAGACTCTGTCCGGCCTGGGGACAGTAGCACTGACAGCTGCTGGACACACACACACACACACACACAAATAAATAAATAAAAATGTGTACCAAAAGAATACAGACAGTGCAGTGTATAAAATATAGGCGATATCTTAATAGCAAAAGTAGTACTAGTCAGAGAAAACATAGTGAATGCTGTTATCTAACCACTGATTATGTGATCATACTGCTCTGTCACTCTACAGTAATTGCCCACTCCCTGTGTTGGGATTCAACTTCATATGCCGATGCCCATTAGGCCAAATGGGACTGCGATGCAAGCTGGACTGACCCTGAGCTGCTTTAAAACACCATGTTCTGCCCACCCACCATCTGTCCTCAGTGAATGCCCAGCCTTGGGCACAAATCTGGAATTGATATGGAAAGTACATCTCCATCATCAGCAGTGGTCAGATAGCTTGAGCTTAACACCCCTTCCAGTAGTATTTATCTCCTTGAACGCACAGTTACATGTTTGAAACCTGAACAAAATTGCTTTGATTATCGGTATATTAAAGGAATTGTTCATACAAAAATAAAAATTTGCTAAAATTTTACTTACCCAAGATGTAGTTTGTTTCTTCATCAGAACAGATATGGAGAAATTTAGCATTGCATCACTTTATCACCAACGGATCTTCTGCGGTGAATGGGTGCCGTCAGAACAAGAGTTCAATAACAAACTTATCTACATCTTGGATGGCCTGAGGGTGAGTACATTTTCAGGAAATTTTTATTTGTGGGTGATTGCTTTAATACACTATGATTGCAAGAATTACAATCTGTGGGCACTCAATATTTCAGATCAATATATAAGTTCCCCTTCAGGAACTCGAGCTGCGTCGAAGTCGCTTTGGGAACGCCCCTGCGTGACCGCGTTCTGAAGCACGTGTCAAATCAGTCCAATGGAGTAGCGAGACATCACGAGCGGGGTGACGTAAGCACCAGAAAGTATAAAAGCGCATCCGGCAGAGCGCAAACCAGCTTCTGCTCTTCAGTAGCGCTCTGTGTATGTGTCTGTCTATTTACTGTTGTCTGTCCGCACAAGCATATGTTGACATCTTAAGGCCCTAAAGGGTTTAGCTCCTGCGTACCTAACTAGTCTTCTATCACGCTACAATCCATCCCGCTCCCTAAGGTCGCAAAACTCAGGACTCTTGGTAGTTCCTAGGATAGCAAAGTCCACTAAAGGAGGTCGAGCTTTTTCGCATTTGGCTCCCAAACTCTGGAATAGCCTTCCTGATAACGTTCGGGGTTCAGACACACTCTCTCTGTTTAAATCTAGATTAAAGACACATCTCTTTAGCCAAGCATTCACATAATGTATCTCATAACCTTGTACTTCAGTTACATCTGATCAAATGCACATTATATTTCTTTTGCTTGGGTTGAACACATCATTTTATTTATTTTTTTTGCTTAGTTGGAACAGCAGCTACACTCATTTTTCTCTATTACCTTCTCTGTTTCTGCCAAGGGATTGGCAAGCTTCAGCCTGGATCCAGCCCTTACAAAGACCTGAGATGACCGAACACCTGAGAAGAGATTATGCCAACCCCCAGAAGACCTCAGATGATGCCAACCCTCAGACAACATACAAAACTACCAACTTTTGCTATAATGGACATCAACTTGAGATAGTCACCACTGATAAGCTATTACTAAATATAATGTAGAATCTTTAATTTTCTGTAAAGTTGCTTTGCAACGATTTGCATCGTGAAAAGCACTATACAAATAAACTTGAATTGAACTGAACATCTTTAAAGGTTAAACAGTCTGTGGGAATGTGGGAATAGATGTAAAATTATCTTGTTTTTCATTCCTGTGTCCCTTCAGGTAACAGGTGATCCTTGTATAATGTCATATAAACAGAAGTCATTTCACAAATCTTCAATCTTGTTATAGAAAAAAAAATAGTTTAACACTTTAATGATATTAGGTTCTTTTTTTATTAGTTTTGTATCTTGCAAATTATGAACTTGTGCTGTATGAAAAATTATAATTATAATTCTTTGTGAGCATTTAGATTGTTATGTGAACTCATTATGAGCTGTTCATGAATGAGTATTATATTTTACTGTCTCAAGCGCGAAGAAGTGTATAACATGACTAGACATTTGCTTCTAATTGCATAAATTTTAAGAGGCCTCAGACACTAAATTAGAGCTCATCTGCATACACACCGTACCACGCACGCAAGCTGCATTGTTGCTCTTCTCATAAATGAGAGGACTACTGAACAGAAGAGTAGACATCCAGAAAGACATTAAAAAAAAAACTTTCAGTGACTTTATTTTCAGCTGTCACTTATAAAATCGGTAAGAAGAATGATTGTCTTATTGTTCAAAACTCTATCATGTTTGTATTTCTTTTCATACACTGGGAGAGGTCATTTCCACTGCCTGGTACATTCTGTCAGAGTCAGCAGAGAGGAAACACAATGTATTTTCTTAAAATAATGGCTGTCATCAGTGCTGAATTCTAATTTGCACATTACTGTTTACAGTGTGGTTTCAAATAGCATGCAGATATTTTATGAGTAATTTCAGTCAGTTCCGTATCTCTTGGAGAACATGAACCTAAATGTGAAATGTGTTTTATTTCCTGACAAAAGTAATAAGACTAGATCAGTACAGAACTGTTTATTGTTATTAAAACTTTATATACCCTGGTTGGTGCCACAGAGAATTAAATCTCTTTTACAAGATAGACCTGCACAGGGAAGACAGCAACCACATTCAGACATCATTAAAGTACTCATAGAAAATTAAATTACAGTGCTTTAAACATAATCAGTAAGCATACTGAAATGCAGGAAGGAAACAAAAAAAGGGGGAAGGGGGGTTGGATCAAACATTTATAGCAATTACAAAAAAGAGATTAAAAAAAAATATATATATATATATTATAGATAGATAGATAATATAAATACTTTTAACCAAAGTATGTTATAGACTTTTCATTAAGACCCTAAAGAATCATATCAACTTGTGGAAAATGGGCATCCAATGACCCCTTTAAGAAAGATGTGCTTATAGCTTAAGTTAAACTGAAAATAAAATTTAAAACATTTTAATGTGTGATAACTACAAGAACTGTGCTACTTAGAGCTAAATGCTTTGCTAGGAGGCACATACAGTCTATTGAGAACAATCTTAGAGCAAACCTTTTTTAAGACCATAAAACAATGTCACATCAAAATGTTTCCTTTTTCATGTAGTTTTAGACCGAAAACATATCACAGAAACAAATTTTCTGCAAAGGATATGGAGTGCTAATTAATTGATCCCTGCTTAATCTGAACATGTTGGTCCTAAAATGACACTAATGTTAAAGGGGTATTTTGTGTGGTACAACCAGTATTAGATGTCTGTAATGCCTACGTGATGTACTGTAATATTACATTGTTGTGGCAATTGATATAGAATATAATGTGCAAGATATAATTATTTTTGAAATGTTGTCATTGTAATGGCTAAAAATATTCTTCACTGTGACTCTGGAGTGGTATAGCAGCTTTGTGAACGCAAGTTTCCTTACAAGCTGTGGCAATGTTGAGGGTCTGAAGCTAATGTTGTTGACGCTTGCAAGCCAAGAGCCAATCCATCAGGCGGAGGTCGGAGGAAAAAACAACGACGGCGAGGTACTTCATCGTTTTAAAAGGCTATTCATCACAGCAGTCACTGCTGTCAGCTTCTGCTCCAATATTTCCAGGGGAGGAATCAGGAACTAGCCAGACTCCTTCCTCAGTTTCCCCAAGAAGAGAAACAGCACAACACGAGCTTGCCAGATGCCAGGAAGAGTCGCTGTCTCATGTGTGCTCTCACACACTCAAAAGCACACACTCTCAGTAGTTGTTTTCCCATGAGCCCTAAGGGTGTGTGGGCCACACGCATGTGTTTGAGAGAGAAGAGGAGATAAGCAGGGATCAAAGAGCCATTGCGAGCTTTACAGCCTCACAGAGAAACTGAGCTGGATGCAGTTCCAAAACAGACAACGCCACTTCTCTGAATACATACAGATATTTTTATAGCATCTAGTTCTGGTTCTTTTTGGAATTAGTCTGTTTTAGTTTTACAATATTGTTTATTTTCAGTGCAGATTATGAATGTTTGAGATATTTTACATTATGCAGATTACTCTGAACAGATCACAACGTTTGCATTGCACTCCAGTCGTCTGTGTTTGCATTTTCCAAACAGATTTTTCAGTGACTTGCTCTGCAAATTACATAGTTACACCAGTAGGTGGCAACATGTAACTGTCTTTATGTGTGAATCATTGACTAATTTATTCAACTGATTCGTTTTAAAATGCTGATTCATTTGGGAATTAAACAATTGTATTGTCTTTATGAATGAGTCATTGAATCATTCTCCAAACCGACTTGTTCAAAAACAGAATTATTTTGGAATGAACCTTCACTACTGTGTGTTGCAGCTTTGTCTGAAACAATTTTCGTTGGCGAAGCATAAAAAACAAAAACAAAACGAAGGCACTGAATATATTGTGTTTAAAATATAATTTACTCAGTATTAACTAATTATTTATTTAGCAACTTGTCTCAGAAATGTTGGTTCCAGAATCCAAGTTGCCACTGTTCAGTTCTAACGTGAAGTTTGTCTTTGACCGTTGCTCTTCAAGTGTCAAGTTCAAAGAAGTTAACTTTTTAAAGTGCATCTCTCTAGACCTTGTGTTATTTTGCATTCCACTGCCCTGCCTCACACATTTTTAAACGCAAAAACAGGTTCTGTGTGTGCGATATTGCTTTATAATTCATACAGACTTTTTCAGCACAATATTGAGGATGTAATTCACTTTTTTGCTCTTTTAAATAATCTATATAATATCAAACAGTGTAGTTCTAATCCTATAAAAGAACATGTGCAGTTCAGTGATGCCAAAAATCCTCATCATACGGATCGTGACTGTCCCTTAAGTGAACTTAAAGAGAAGACAGACCAGTATTAGTCATGCTCCGTGGTCAATAACGCTCAATAGCTCACCTGAATCCCTCCCATGCAGAATCGACTCCTTCTGCTGCAAACCAGTGAAGCTTGCAAAGTAAGACTGAATATGCCTTATAAATAAGTTTCAGCAAAATTTAAACATTGGTGTACCTCAGCATGTCAGAACTGTATTTCAAAAATAAATGTACTTTCAAAAGTCAGTCCTCCTAGGGCCATTCTTGAATGTTAGATTTAACATTCATCTTAATTGCAACCTCTGTGGTAATCTCTAATGATCCTTTATCATGCTTTACAAAATAAACTTCTTAAACTCTGTAAGATAATATAAAACTGCTTTGTTGCTACTTACAGAACCTTTTAAACAGAAGCACATTTTAAAGGAATAGTTCACACAAACATTTAAATATGCTGAAAGTTTACTCACCTTCAGATGTAAAATACTTAGTTTTTTCATTGGAACAGATTTGGAAAAAATTTGCATTACATCACTTCTCACCAGTAGATCCTCTGCAGTGAATGGGTGCCGTCAGAATGAACACCTGATCAAAACATCACAATAATCCACAAGTAATCCACATTACTCAAGTCCATCAATCAATGTCTTGTAAAGTAAAAAGCTGTGTGTTTACAATAAAAAGAATCAAACCAGTTCTTCTGGCTATATGTAAATATGAGTCCTCTATCTGTAATATTGCTTTCTCTAGTGGAAAAGGACAAATATATCAGTGGGCTTTGATGTGAGAAGAAAATAGGGGATGGACGTTTTCACTGGAGGACGTGAAAAAAAAAGGATTGTACTATACTTCACACGACATTAATTGATGGAGTCGAGTGGATTATTGTGATGTTTTTTTCATCAGCTGTTTGACTGTTGTCTGCAATGAATTTTGACGGCACCCATTCACTGCAGACAACCCAATGGAGAGCAAGTGATGTAAAGCTAAATTTATTTCGATGAAGAAACAAACTCACCTATGTCTTGGATGGCCTCGGGCAGGGCCAGACTATGACGTGGCAGTCCGGAGGGAACTGTATTTCGCCTGAGCCTCCCTCTGGTCTAGTGCCCTGGGCACATGCCCGGTAGGCATGTGCGTTAATCCCGCCCTAGCCTCAGGGTGAGTAAATTTTCAGCAAATTTTCATTTTTGGGTGAACTATTCCTTTAAAGGGGTGGTTGACTGGTTTTGTTCTAGGCTTGATTGTGTTTATGGGGTGCAGTCTACCATGTGTTCATGCTTCGTTTTTTAAAAAACGCATTATTTTTCACATAATTTACCTTTATTCCCTTCTCTGATAAACGCGCTGATCATTGCCTGCTTTTATGAAGCAAATACTCTGATTGGTTAGCTAGTCCAGTGTGTTGTGATTGGCTAAAACGCCGCTGGTGCGGGTCTAAACGTCCCTCCCCTCACCTCAGCGGCATGTGCTACAGTTGTATTGTAAACAATGGCGTCGTCTATATTGCTTATCAATTTGAGCCCGATTGAAACGCAGAGGATATTAGTGAAAAACAGAGCTGAGCTGATGATCTGAATGAGAGAGAGATGCAGAGCAGAGCAGGGAGATGCGAGGAACAGTATTAAGAACAGCTGCTTTAGAACATTGATTTTGAAACTTGTGAATACATTAGAATCGTTAGAAGACAGAATCACTATTCATATATAATAGATTTTTAGTGCAGCCCTAGTTTTCTCTTCCTCTTCTCTAAAGCAGCGCAGCATGGCCTTGCCCACTTTGCTGACTTTTCCCGAGGGTGGGGTTTATCTGGGTTTGTGATGTCACGAACCCGGGAAGTAACTTGTTGTAGTCCCTACCAGCCATTTTTGTAGGCATTAAACTGCCAGAATTCACGAACCTGGGAAGTAACTTGTTGTAGTCCCTACGAGCCGTTTTTGTAGGCATTAAACTGCCATAATTTTAAAAGACGATATCTCCGTTTGCACTGAACTTTCAACTTCGTAACTGCAGATATTGTTTATGCTCAAACAGCAACATTACACACAAACTAACGTTAAAAAAGTGAAATCGCAATCAACCACCCCTTTAATGTATATAGTGCTTTGAAAAATCATGTAGCTTATTTTCGTCTGCTCTTCCCAACATTTAGGTCACCCCACTAGTAATAACTATGCCTAAAATTAGATGATATTCATGTAGCGAATCAGCTCAAAGGGGAAATATGAATAATTAATCATAACTAGTTATAATTAATTATAAATATTAAGATCCGCTGTAAGTATTTACTTGACCTCTCAGGGTCAACTGTCTGTCAATTCTAAGAACGTTAATTTCCTGGTTAAGGGAAATAACTTTCTTACTGTACAATTCTACACAGAGCCTGTAGCATAAATCTGCATGATTAAGGGACTCCAGTTATGAGCAGAGGCGGACAAAGTACTCAACTCCATTACTTGAGTGAAAGTACAGATACTGCTGGTCAAATATTACACCATTACAAGTAAAAGTTGTAAAGACAGATTTTTACTTGAGTAAAAGTACAGAAGTACTTGCTTTTAAAAGTACTTAAGTACCAAAAGTAAATTTCCTTTTTTATTTTTATTGTTGTATGTACTAGTACTTGCAATACTACTGAAGCAACTTAGAATACATTACACCTGCTGAATAGTATATTTGGAATAAAGAGCTTTTAGAATGTTAAAAACCTATGGGGAAAAAAACAAAACAAAACAAAACAAAAATTTAACTCCTCTACCCACCCCCACAAAAGCAGGATGGTAGTGATCTCACACAGCTCTGACAGTGTGTGCACACATCTATGTGTAGCAATTCATCCACATTTGAACAGAGTGGACAGTGAAAT
>NW_015645175.1:78283-81878 GCF_001515625.1 Sinocyclocheilus rhinocerous
AAACCAGTGATATCAGCATTGGTTGCCATGGAATCAGAGGCCTATTGTCGTTCGCAGACATTCTGGCACCCAGTATGTTTATTGGGTGAGGGGTCTGTGACTATTTGTTAATCTAATGAATAACTGATTTGTTAAATCTAATGAAAAATGGTGTGTCTGATTGGTCCAGACTCTACATCATTTTCCAGCAATGCATTTCCAATTCAAGTAAAAATAAATATTTGTGTTGTTTTAACCTAATATTCAGATCAGTCAAACATCCAACATCTTAGATCCTACAAGCTCACATTGTGTCCTAATTGAGAATATATGTAAGACAAATAAAAAGTAGACATTTCTATTGCTTCTAGCCTTTAGTACACAGAGAGTAAACCTCCCTATGGCTGTTTCTTTATCTACAGTTATTCTGTGCATGTTTCGTCTTAACACCAGTGTTGCAATACATAAGCAATGGCCCTGAGTTTAAAAGCTATCCGCCTCTTACACCGTTTAACTTTCGCCTCTGGTACCAGAGCAGGAAATGAGGTCATGACTGGTGTGGCGTTGGCTCATGTGTGCTCCTGCTGTCTGTTCATCGACTGTCTGGACGTGTGTAAATCTGGCGTGTGTTTATTGATCCGTTACACCACCGTTAGCCCCTTTATCAGCCGTGAAATGGCCTTCTGTCTGCCTACCTGGCCATGTCTGGCAGTTTAATTCCTTTGGGTGGTAGAATAAGCTTGATTCATTAGTGCAATAAAAGTGCTTCAGAACACAAAACACACAAAGCTAACAGAATAATAAATCAGCATGAGAAAACAAACTGTTATGATAAAATGATTTTTCTTTTTTTTAAACCTCAGAACAATTAGTAGAATTATTTTTAATAATTTAAATTATTGCAATCGATTTAGGTTCACAGAGATGCATCATTTTGGTTTGTAAACATAACAAAGGGTTTGAGCTAGTATAAAGCCATGTGGATGAAAAATAAGGTGATGAGTTTTGAATTACAGCAGAAGAATGTTAATTTTTTAATGGACCATATTGAATTGAACTCAGTTGGATTGAATCTGTGCATTGTCTAAATTGTCAACTACCTTATAAAACTTTTTTTTTTTTTGGAACAATTTTTATTGGCATTTTTTCAGTATTAAATAAAATATGTTTTGTAATCAACATATTATTTCCTTGATGCTTTGGTGACAAAATGCCACATAGACTGTTGAGTAGTATTCTGTTGAATTGGATGAACAGTTTCACTGAGATTGTCACTGCACTAACCAAATTGGTGGCATATTCATATGGATTTGTACAATCTCACGTCTATATATTTTATGATCTGCTTTTGCGCTACTGCAAATCAAATTGCACGCATTTGCCTCCTACAGTATTTTCCAAAACTTCCTTTTCTCATGAGATCAAGTTATGCCTGGAGATTATATATAAAATGCTGCTTTAGATTTTTAGCCAAAATGAGGTCTCTTATGAAGCAGCATAATATTTCTGGCTACTTTTGGAACAGTCTTTGCATATGAAATGTTTCTGATGTCTAGGTATGCAGCTTAGTGGGATTTAAAACCGAGTCTGTATATCAATGTATAAAAATGCTATATTCTTTTACTGAAGTTTAAAGAAAGCCTTTAAACAGCATGAGCAGGATTTTCTTTTTTCCTGAAGCATAATATCACTCTTTGTTGAACCTGTTTAACACAAGCAATCTGTTCATTTAAACGGAGAGCTACAGACATTCCTGAGGCTTCACGCTGCTCCAGGATAATTCCAATTTGAATCATGGTCAGAAGTAACACAGAAGAAACGCTGCAGTGGTGGCTGCTTGTCTTTTCGAAGCCGCAGGTTGTGAGGGTATCAAGTGTAATCAGTTCTTTGATTAAGAGTGAATTGGGGGGGAAATCAGTTTGGGGTGCTTCAGATGAAAAGGATGCAGGATTTAATTGTCCCCGCAGCGGTTGAACACTTTTTTGAAGTGTGTTACCTTTTCACGCCATTGAGAACAACTGACCGTAGGGTTCTTATTATGCCATTATGTTTAATTTGCATCAGGGATTTTATGAATAGCCTCGACTGAGAACATGTATCTTATTTTTTTTCTTCACCCACTGCTACAGTGCCAGCTGTGGTGTGAACTTTGGTGGAGGAGCTAATCAAATGCCTTGACATGATGTTATGATGAATAATGAATTGTCATAACAAATGATGCAGCAGACGTGCTGCCTTCAATCATGTTTTCTGCTTTTTTCTTATTCTTAAAGGGGCGGTCACACTAGACTTTGAACGTGCACATTTTTTTCGGACGCCGCTGTGAATATGGGCGGGAGCAGGATATGACATCACGCACCAAGGTTTCCCCTCAGTTATCACAACATGGATTCCGATGTGCTTTTTTTTTGTTTTACTTTATTTTGAATTTTTTGCATGAGCTTGCGTTTCTGGTCTGACGCATTCACATGCGTATGAATGGAAGTCAATGGAACGAAAAGTGCAGTGTGTTGGATGAGGATCGCCTCTGTCATATTTTATTACAATTTTTTAAAACTATAGTGAATAAACTGTATTAACGAATGAAATGTTCAAGGTGTCTGAATACATTTTGGTTTGACTGTACATATATATATATATATATATATATATATATATATATAACATTTTTAAGTGCTGTAGGGCAGGTATAAATTGCTTTTCATATGACTGAATGTACACACAGTTTTGCCAAATAATACACAACATTATGACAATCTTAAATGACATTTCTGAATTTTCAGCTTTTATTCATGTCAGTTTAATACAATACTACTAGTAAAAAAGTCAGTTATAAGGTTAAAAACTAAAATGTTTACCGTTTTTTCATTTATTAAAAAAAAAAACATACAATAACACTTAATTTTAACATTTACTCTTACCATCCAGCTCCATGCAAAGCATGCTGGGAACTACAAATCCCACAAAAATACAACTGCCCAGTTTCAGTTATTGCCAACGAATATGATTTGTGTATTCACAACAAAAATGGATTAAGTAAATATCTATTTGACAAATTGAACTGGATTGTGCACAATTAAATTAAGTTTAGGAATTGTGTTACATTAACTCATTTCAATTGAATTAAACCATGAGTGAATAATTCATGCAGTCACCAAGTGCTGGCAGCACAAATATCTAAAATGTTTTAGAGAAAAACAGGTGTTTATTTCAAACACTTCAGTCCAAATAAATGTGGATACCATTTTGTGCTGTTTCTATGGTTACACCTGCACAAAGTGTAATGCCACAATTGTTTATTAGTATAATGATACTTTACACAAAATCAAGCATATGGAGTGTCAAAACCATATCAATAAACAGCTTTGGTGCTCATATTTTATAAGGCAAATGTAAATGTGTTCAAGAATCAGGTCAAGGTGATGTGGGAAACAACTTTGATGATCAAACCAACCCAAATTATTCATAATTCCCAGCACTGCAAGGAACAGCTGAAGAATCTGCATGTGCTGAAATATGATGGCTTTTGAGTACCAAGAGACTTGTGTAGTTGCATCTAGAATCCGTACAGTGGTGTAGGGATTTCATATACAGGACACGGATATGCCACTGAATC
>NW_015645176.1:0-182 GCF_001515625.1 Sinocyclocheilus rhinocerous
AAATGCATTTTTTTTACTCCAAGGCAGAGTATGTGAGCGGAGCACGGAGTGGAGTGGTGGAGATTTTGACTGGAGCGAGGAGCGGATTTTTTAAAAGTCGGAGCATCGTGGATTTCACGTCGTGGTTTCCACCACTACCCCATCACGAGTACAATTCATGAAAACAGCCCGTACTATAACTG
>NW_015645176.1:418-515 GCF_001515625.1 Sinocyclocheilus rhinocerous
CTCTCACTCTCTCTCTCTCTCTCTCTCTCTCTCTCAATAATGCAAAAAAAACCAACTAATCTTACAGTGCTACTTCATCTGTATCTGATTTCGAATG
>NW_015645177.1:0-1880 GCF_001515625.1 Sinocyclocheilus rhinocerous
AGCATGTCTCTGAAGATCTCATTCATAAAGTTTTGGAAAATGGAACGTGAGTTGGAAAGCCCATAGGGCATCACCCGGTACTCATAGTGCCCGGTGGGCATCACAAAAGCAGTTTTCCATTCGTCCCCCCTGCGAATGCGGATGAGGTTATAGGCGCTCCTTAGATCAAGCTTGCTGAAGATGCGGGCACCGCGGGGCTCCTCCAAGGCGGCCGGCACCAGAGGAGGGGCGGAGCTCCTCCAAGGCGGCCGGGACCAGAGGAAGGGGATATGCGAATTTGACCGTCTGGTCGTTGAGCGCTCGGTAATCTATGCACGGCCTCAGACCCCCATCCTTCTTGGCCACGAAGAAGAAGCTCGACGCTGCGGGTGAGGTGGACGGACGGATGAACCCCTGTTGCAAGGCTTCGTGAACGTACCCCTCCATAGCGGCTCTCTCTGGGATTGACAGTGAATAGACGTGTCCTTTGGGTAATTGGGCCTCAGGCAGCAGGTCAATGGCACAGTCCCATGGCCGGTGAGGTGGAAGGTGAGTGGCTACGACCTTGCTGAACACGTCCTGGAACGCCTGATATTCGGGAGGAATAGGAGTGACTTGCGATGAATCTGGGCTTTCCACCGAGGTGGAACAGACAGAGAGGTTGGTTCGGACGGAGATCGGGATAGGCAGATCCCGTAGACATTCCTGCTTACACTCCACACTCCACTTGAGTATTTCCCCGGACTTCCAGGCGATGGTGGGCTGATGTTTAGAGAGCCAGGGTGTCCCAGGACGATGTCCACGACAGCCTCCTCCAGCACCAGTATCGAGATCCGTTCGGTGTGGAAACACCCAACCCGTAGAACGACCTCGGGCGTGCGGTGCCGCACCAGCCCCTTGCCCAGCGGCTTTCCCTGGACAGTGGTGATCTGGTAGGTGGTGGCATTTTTGCAGCGGGGGATTTGGAATCCGGCAAGGCTGCGAGAGGAGATGAAATTCCCCGACGCTCCCGAGTCCACGAGGATTTTGACTGGAAAGGATTGGGTGTGATACCGGCGAGACTACGGGAGGAGATGAAATTCCCCGACGCTCCCGAGTCCACGAGGATTTTGACTGGAAAGGAGTGGGTGTGATAAATTAGAAGAGCACTTATATGAGGCATACAAGATACATCAGGAGTGATCTGGATAGTACTCACCGCTGGGCGTGGTGGACGAATGGGACAGGTGCGGAGCTGGTGCTCATTGGATCCACAGTAGAGACAGAGACCACGGGTGAGTCGACGAGATCGTTCCGTGGAAGATAGGTGGTAACTATCCGTGATCATGGGCTCTGGTGCGGGAGATGAGAGGCTGGGTGAGGCAGCGGCAGCGGGCATGGGTTCCATATGGCAAGCGGTTAGGTGTTGAGAGATGCGAACCACTTTTTGGAGGAAGCTGTCGAGCCCCACGGTGTCATCGTAGATGGACATCTGTTGCCGTAAGACGGGGTTTAGGCCTCGGCGGAAAGCAGAGAGCAGGGCAGCCTCGTTCCAGCCGCTGCTGGTGGTGAGAGTGCGGAAGCGAAGCACATACCCGTGGATTGATAAATCCGCTTGCCGCAGTTGAATTAGCTCCTCATGCACTGTGACCTCCGTGGTCGACTGGCCGAATACCTCCCGGAAGTGTTTAACAAAGCTGTCCAGCGAGTGAATCCAAGGGCTCTGCGAATTCCACAAGGCTTCTGCCCACTGCAAGGCTCTTCCAGACAGCAACGAGATGATGAAAGCCACCTTTGCCCGCTCCGTCACAAACAGGTGGGGCTGCAATTCAAGGTAGAGGGAACATTGCAACAAAAACCCGCTGCAGGAGGCTGCCTCACCCGAAAAGCTAGCTGGCCGGGCCATGGGACAGGCGGGTGGG
>NW_015645177.1:1971-2482 GCF_001515625.1 Sinocyclocheilus rhinocerous
GAGGCGGTGACAGTCGGCGGGAGGTGTGACGCCGATCGGTAAAGGGCTCCGGTGAGGATGCGCTCCGAGGATCCATGAGAGTCCTTGTTGTAATCCTTTTAAGGGCTGGTCTTCTGTCACAACCGGGACAAGGAGGCAAACAGGCAGATTAAATCAAGCAGGTGAGTTTATTAAAGCAACTGAGGAGAAGCTTCCAACAGAAGAGAATCAAACTGAGGAATCAATGGAAGCAGAGAACACAGTCTTATCTGGAGGTGAAAATCTTGTCCTTCGACAAATGGCAGAGGATTCTTAGCTCGACAGGTGGAAAGGTAGGCAAGGGACCCGTGCTGAGAAGCTTGTAACCTTGAGACCAGCCGACGAGTGACTGAGGTGAGTGTGCTTTTGAATGGTGTGGTAAGTGGGTGCAGGTGTCCGTGATTAAAAATCAGATGATTGTGAGCGGGTGTAGGAGGCTGGTTCGGCTGGTGTTTCCGTGACAGCAACCCAGTGCTGGGTAAAATATGGACAA
>NW_015645178.1:0-1014 GCF_001515625.1 Sinocyclocheilus rhinocerous
ACTGTGAAATAAACTCAAAAAAAGTATTAATCACAAATCTGAAGAACCAAAAAAAAAAGGTTTGTGAATTTATATTTCTGCATATGATGCTTGACATAAAAACATGTTGCAGCATGATGTAGGAGGGGAAGACAATAATTCAGATATTTTAAGTAAGGATTTGTCTCTGCATCAAATTATCAGTGAACAATAAAAAAAACAAAAAAACATCACAATACATCTGTAAATATGTCGTATGATAATTAACAGACATCTGTAGCATGCATCATCAGTTAAAATTTACTATTACAACATTTAAAAACCTTTCTGTAAAACGTTCAATGCAATGATTAGATGAATCAAGATTAGAAAGTTTCCATGCATTTCTATTAGGATTTCTGTAATAATTATTCATGATTATTAAAAGCACTTCTGTTGATCTATGTATTTAATATTATATTTAAAGCATTCAGTACAGTAAATGGAGCAAATATCCACGTAGGCTGTATAAATACCCCCATATCATTGAGATGAAGATAAATCTTGCTGTAATCTGTTATTTGTAGAGTATTTTATACTAATTGTCACGATCTCCAGCTGGAGTGTCTATGAACCAGAGGTCACTCCACCTCGGACTCTTGCCAATCTTCCCCAGACTACATTTCTCATAATCCTTTACTGGACTCATCATCAACTGATTGCCTTCACCTGTATCTCATTACCTCATCAGTCTCGCCCTATTTAAAGCCTGGGTCAACCAAACACACATGGCTCAGTATTGTTTGTCTGTAGCGGTCCTGTGTTTCTTATTTCCTTGTTGTCTTATCTTGACTTGCTGTGCCAATGGACTGTTTCCTTTTATCTGATTGTTTGCTGCCTGCCCTGACTTTCGCCTGTTTATTGGATTACTCTTTTCTCTCTTCCTGGATTATACCTGTTTGCTGTTGATTAATTGACCCTGCCTCTTTTGACCACTCTTGTAAATAAAGACTGCACTTGGATCCTCAACTCCGTTGTCACGCCTCCCATGTTACA
>NW_015645179.1:0-484 GCF_001515625.1 Sinocyclocheilus rhinocerous
GGTGGTATTAAAAAGGTCTTAAAGTCTTAAATTTAACTTGTTCGTGTCTGCAGAAACCCTGAAAATGCTTAAAAAAACAATGTTAGTTTAAATGGTTAACCTAGATAAATGTGTGCTATTAGGCACGTATCCAATCGTTTGTGCAGAGAAGCTAAAGCGCGCTTTGCAGGACATGGAGTCACGACCCGATCACTTGCATTTTTTTCTTATAACAGTGGAAACAACCGTCATTTTTGCTCATAAAGGTAAGAGTAATACATCATTCGGGACTGTTAAGGGTCTACTTTTATTTGTGTGCCCTCACAATATCAGCATACGTGGTGCTTTTTTAGAAAACAAACAGGATACGCTTTCTGCTGTCTCGGTCTTGAGCAGGAGCGCTTCACAAAAATGAACCGAAACCCTGCGGATATTCTATTTCCCCTGGGGCATTCATCAGGGTAATTACTTGCTGGCGTTTTGCGGCAAGCTTTGCGTGCGCTTT
>NW_015645180.1:0-1757 GCF_001515625.1 Sinocyclocheilus rhinocerous
AAAGAATAGTTCACCCAAATATGAAAATTCTCTCATTTACACACCTTCATGTTGTTCCAAACCAGTATGAGTTTCTTTCTTCAGCTGAACACAGAAGATATTTTGAAGAATGTCAGTAACCAAACAGTTGACGGTACCCATTGACTTCTATAGTATTTTTATTTTCCTACTATGGAAGTGGATTACTACTATCAACTGTTTGGTTACCAACATTCTTCAAAATATAATCTTCTGTATTTTCCTACTATGGAAGTGGATTACTACTATCAACTGTTTGGTTACCAACATTCTTCAAAATATCATCTTCTGTGTTCAGCTGACGAAAGAAACTCATACAGGTTTGGAACAACATGAGGGTATGTAAATGATGACAACTTTCATTTTTGGGTGAACTATTCCTTTAAACATTGTAGCCATGTGAATTTGTGTGCTTTACATTGAACAGTTTGTACAATGTTTTTGATGAAAAAACATTCTTTAATGCTTGACTGAACTGTTTTATACAACTTTCTATACATGAATCAAACATAATAAAAGTTTGAAATGACATTAGCAAAAGCTTATTTCTTCAAAAACAAGAATTGAGCAAAAATTCATAAATATTGTAATATTACCAAACCAAAAATTACTTAAAGTCCTGTTAACCATTTAAATACATGAAATCAAATATAAAATACAAATTAAATAACAAATGACATTTTTGGACACACGCCGGGCATTGTAATCAGTAGTACTACATAGCTTACTCCTCAGATGTAATGTTTGTAACACTTGTGTAATAATGTGCAAAATAAAGTGTAAAGTGAGCAAATAAATTGCATAAATATATAATTGTTATAGAATTACCTTACAATAAGCAAAACAAACATGTTATTCATCAAAAATAAAAATATAATAAAATACAAAGTACAAATTAAATAAGCAAATAAACAAAAAATAAAAAAATCACAGGTTTGGTCCGAAGCCATAAATTGTAATCAAAGTAATAACTTTGAACTCAGGTGCAATGTTTGTAACACAACATTGTGCAAAATAACTCAACTTACAGTTGATCTAAAAATGAAATTTCTCTCATCATTTACTTCACCCTCATTCCATCTCCAATGAAAAAAATATTTTTAGTCAAGTCCATCACTTTTTTTGCAGAAAGAAAGTCATGTGCATAGGGGATGGAATGAGGGTGGCGTAAATGAGAGAAATTTCTTTTTTGAATGAACTACAAACCACATTTACTTCTGATGCAAGCCAGACAAAACCAGACATCATCTGCTGCAGGGGCCTCCTCAAGTCCAACACAGCTCAGATGAAACCACTGGACCCTACAGTTCTCATTATCACATGCCACCATGTCTCCTTTCTCTTCAGGTCCATTACAGAGACACCAGAGCTGTTTTTGTTTCTTTGCATTCAGTTTTTTACCTCTGTTACTGGTCTTTCTCACATTATTCTGTTGGATTTCTCCTAGAGGCAAAGATGTTCTAGAGACTTTTTTGGTGAAGTGTTGTGCAATTATCTCAGGGAGGGAAACTGCAATGAAAAATTGTTGTGCCTTCTGTAGGCGTGCCCTCCAAAACTCTGGGTTTGGATCTATTCGCAGAATGACACAGTCTTTGAGTGTCCAAACCACAAAATCACAGTAGTTACTATTTGTCACAAATATTTGTGTTTGGACTTGTGTGTAATATTGGTGGCTTTGTTTTAATTGTACTTTTCCATCTACAAGTTCGAGGTAGAAGTCTTTGGCCAAACATGCCTCC
>NW_015645181.1:0-480 GCF_001515625.1 Sinocyclocheilus rhinocerous
CTGTGATCATAAATAAATCAATAAGTAGATTTTTCATACAACCAAAAACATGACTTGACAACTGCAAAGCATTAAACTTGCATAATATGACCAAAACATTTAGAATGAGACTAGATTGTAAAAAGTTAACATTGATTTCAGCACATTGTTCATAAAGCTTTGGCAGCCTGTTTTCCACCAAGGAATAAAAATAAATTTAAAAAAGTAATTGCAACTTTTTATTTTCACAAGTCTGACTTTTCTTCTTGCAATTCTGAGTTTATATCTCACAATTCTGACTTTGTAACTCACAACAGAAAGTTTATGTCACGCAAATCTGAATTGCGAGATGTAAACTAGTGGTCGACCGATATTGGTTTTTTTGACAGTCGATGCCGATATCTTGGAAAGCAGGGTGGCCGATATAAAGCCGATATGAATGTATTTATTTTAATTAGAAATTTGAAATCATTTGAAAATGGATTAAAAAATTAATTTGTA
>NW_015645182.1:0-1090 GCF_001515625.1 Sinocyclocheilus rhinocerous
TGGGCATAACAGCAACAAAGCCTGCTAGTGGACCCGATCCACTCAATTTACTGTCTCCATTCCTTCTCTGCTGTTCTCTCCTGCTTTCTTTCCTCTTTACTCTTCACAGGTGTAGGGACCTGCAAGAACCATCAATCAATTATATGTGAATGAAATACACAATCTTGTCGAAGAAGACGAATCATCCTTATGAATTTGATTGTAATCAACCCCTCCTTCGTTCTTCCTAACCTCCCTACATTTGGAAACGCAATCCAAATTTTAGCATCTCATCCAACGCTGAGATCAATTTAATAGAGATAAGTGTTGAACAACTGTCGCCTTCGCAGCCTCCCTGGTGAGCGGCCCAACTGTAAAGTGTACAGTGTCAATCCTGTCAGACTAAGAAAAGAGATATCAACATTATTATTGCATTCTTTTGTCTAAAACAGAGATTTAATAATATTGTTTACCTTCTTGATAACCACATTCAATTGAAAAAAAATAATAATTTTCTCTAAACCGAAAAGGAATTGTTTCTTTTCATTGAATTGTTTTCACCTTTTTCTCTCTTTTTCCTCTTCCTCATTAGAAGTGATGAAGTCTTCGCATCCCTAGTCTACTTAGACACCCCGAGACCAACACAATCATCACCACACTTCACTAGTGGGTCACAATCACTGACTCCACACTTAGTTGTCCCACCACACATAGGCTTCTACTCCACACAGATCTGTGTCAGTCTCTCTTCTCCCCAGCGTGCCAACATGCCGCAGACTGCAGACCCCATTGCCCATGGGGAAGATGTGAACACTTGGCTGAGAGGCATGACAGACAGCCTCACCCCCAAGACATTTGAACTGTTATTATTTTTAATAATAATCCTAATCCTGAGAAGATTCCTGACACAAGATTCAAGCGAAAGCTGAACATGGATGACCACAAAGTTGAGTCATGCTCGCTGTGACCAGCGACAGAATGGAAGGCCGGTGATCACCTGGTACATCACATCAGAGATGACAAGCACCTGTTCAACAATCAGCCAGAACGAACAAGTCTCTCACGACCAACCGTTGATAAACTCTGAGGTACCAAAGAACATCACCTCAGT
>NW_015645183.1:0-786 GCF_001515625.1 Sinocyclocheilus rhinocerous
TTATATTCATTGCTTTTCTTACATCATCCACATCCCTTACTATTACAGTTGTGTCATCCGGATATTGATAAACTTTTTGTAATTCTCCTATCCCTTCTATTCCAATTCCTTTAATTTCATTTTCTTCTTTTAATGCTAATCCCAATGTTTCAGCCACCAAGCTATATAATAGTGCTGATAGTGGACACCCTTGTCTAATAGATCTTGTTAATTTAAAAACCTCTGTCACAAAACCATTACATTTAATTTGACTCCTTACATCTTTATATAAAATTTTTTACCATTTAATAAAATTGTCCCCAAAACCATACTGTTTTAAAATTCCAAATAAAAATTCATGCTCAACCCTATCAAAAGCCTTCTCCAGATCCAAACTAATCACATACCCTCTTTTCTTTTCTGATACCATAAAACCAACTACATCTCTTATACTACTAATGGTATCAGTAATATCCCTTCCTCTTATTGCATACGCTTGATTTGTCTGTATTATGTTAGGTAAAATCAATTTTAATCTATTTGCTAAAATTTTAAAATCACTATTCAACATAGTTATTGGTCTATAATTTTTCAAATCTTTACGGTCACCTTTTCTTTTAGAAATTAATTTGATCAAACCTATCCCCATAAAATTACTCATCTCCTCCTTTTTAAATATGTCTATGGTATCCCATCTCTTCCTGGGCTCTTTCCATTATTAAGTTGTGTTATTGCCTCTTCAATTTCCTCTTTTTCAATCTCTCTCACATAATTTTTTATCATCATCATCTAATCTTGTTTTTATTA
>NW_015645184.1:0-525 GCF_001515625.1 Sinocyclocheilus rhinocerous
AAACGCATCGATTCGCTACAGGAGGACTTTGTTCACCCCCCGGAGGCATGTAAGACACTTATTATTATGGATGGGCGCTTTTTATTTCACTTCTTTTGGACTGATGCACTGCAACACCCGCTGACTGCCATTAATCAGCTTGGAAGATTTTTCATTTTTAATATAACTCAGATTGGATTCATCTGAAAGAAGAAAGTCATATACGAACTCCGACTGGATTCGTCTGAAAGAAGAAAGTCATATACACCTAGGATTCCTTGAGGGTGAGTAATTCATGGGCTAATTTTCATTTTGGGTGAACTATCCCCTTAATATATAAGAGACAATCACATTTTGTTGCATTTTGTTGCTTTGCATCCTGAAATGAAGACGGACACAGTTTTTGTTTTATCCAGCTGTATTTAGCATCCAAGTGAAAGATATAACACCAACATGTCAGAAAAATTTTTTGGATCACAAAAAGTTTGGAAATAGGATCACCTCCTTGTTTCAGTATTTTGTTGAACCACCTTTTGCTTTAATTAC
>NW_015645185.1:0-537 GCF_001515625.1 Sinocyclocheilus rhinocerous
CATCAGCAGATTCGGCACATTCGCGATAGAAAAGCGGCGCTTTTATTAATTATTAATAATAATTTTATTACAACTGTGAAATTACAAACAAAAAATACACATTCTGAGACATGAACTGAAATGAATGGTGAATTTTATTAACAGTAAATCGTCCTCCTTCCATTTTCACCTCAAAATTATGGGGAAGCTGTGCCTCCCCTGCCTCCCCCGACGAGCCGCCACTGGTTGGTGTTACTGCTTTTTACTTTTGAAACTAGAGGAGTAATGCTAAAAATGTATGTATTTCTCTTCACCCTTTCTCTGTAGTCTTAACAAACATGGAAACACCAAAGACGCTTTAATATGTTGTGCGTTTTATTAGACGGGTGACGACCGCACAGAGCAGCATTATAACAGAACTTTCAAATGTATCTAGTATGATAAAACAGCGCTGCTTTACCCCACATACACACGACCTGAAGGAGCGGAAGCGGTCGACTGTGGCATAACAAAAGCTGCTTTCGAGCCGTGTGTCGCGCTCGTTCAGCGGCCTCGTTT
>NW_015645186.1:0-549 GCF_001515625.1 Sinocyclocheilus rhinocerous
CCTCAAACGCAAGCCAGATCACCCTCAGTTGATACTGCAATATACAATATATACTGCAATAGACTCTATTCAAAATGTTGTCTGATGTACATCAGTTTTCTGTTAATACCCTCACCAATCGCCTTACCAGAGAACAGCATTCCCGATAATAACTGAAGTATGCTATCTCCACTGTGCTGAGACACGAAAGCATCCACAAAAGTTGCTGCGCTCCCTGATTGATCTTGGAATTAGCATACTGCGTCATTGTGTTGGGGCTCAGCGAGGTTTGCTTGTGGACAGCTCAGAATCTGAACCTTTCAGAGCAAAGCCTGCCACCAAAATAATGTTCAGGACCTCTACAATAATCTCAATCAAACAGAGTGGTCCTGACTGAACTGAACTTTACATGTTTTTATTGGCAAGATACTAAGTATCTTTATTGACAAAATATTTTATTGGCATAGTACTAAGTATCTTTATTGACAAGGCATTTTCAACATTATACATATTTATTTTATCTACATATACTGAGCAAAATTATAAACGCAACACTTTTGTTTTTGCCCC
>NW_015645187.1:0-682 GCF_001515625.1 Sinocyclocheilus rhinocerous
CTGTCTGAATCATAGTCTATGGTCTGAATGAATGTCACGCGGTTTAGTTTACTTCACACATACGCTCGTGGTGATTTCAGCATCTGCCTTCTCACTAAATAGGACATAAATACATGAACAACATCCCCAGAACTGCTCTGAGAATCAAAAATATATAGTTTCTGCCAGAAATGTATTACTATTGTTCAGTAGAATGTATGTACATTATTAAGGAATAATCACAATATTTCTTCCATGTTTTAATTTTAATTGTAAATCCCCTTTGTTTGCCAAAAAATAAAATTTGGTTAATTTTCAATAATTAAAAGATAAATTAAATTAATGTGTTATGCCTTCATTCGATAACCAGAAAAATTTAAATACACAACGCAGAATTTCTAATTGTTTAATTTTAATTAATTAAAAGATAAATTAAATTAATGTGTTATGCCTTCATTCGATAACCAGAAAAATTTAAATACACAATGCAGAATTTCTAAAGAAAAAAAAAACTTTTCATAAGGCTATAAATAAAAGTAGTTTTTTTTATGCATTCAAATAATTAGACATATTAAAACACAGAATTTGTGTTAAACGTTTTAATATATTTGATGTATACGTTTCATTAGACGTGCTTTTGATTAATACAATTTAATGCAACCATTTAAAAAGGAGTCCAGAAAAATTAAAATGGAAAAAAAAA
>NW_015645188.1:0-686 GCF_001515625.1 Sinocyclocheilus rhinocerous
ATTTTTAACTAGAAAACACATTGTGATTCTTTTAAAATATTTGAGGCAATCTAATCAACTTCTATAAAAGGTGATAAGTCGTCCGCCCAGCAAAAGTCCAGGTGGAAATCAGGGGTCGGATACTTTTAGTGATCCTCGTCTGATGAGCCTGGTGAAGATTAGATAGTAATTAAAAAGCTGGGATTAGAGAGGTAAATCACTGAAGGTAATAATAATAATAAGAAGAATAATAATTCATTGTGTTGAACAAATTGATAACTCAAATAAAAAATAAAAAAATAAAAAAAAAAGATGGCAACTCCAGTAGAATTACTGGCTTATAAAAATCCAGCCTGTAAAGAAGCAATAAGGGAGCTCTCAAGAAAGTGGGCGGAGAGAACAAAGTAATTAGCTACTAAGTGGCCGGCGGAGGGAACATTTGATGTGGCGATGTGTAAAGAAATGGAGGTCTTGTTAAAAAATTACAAGACCAATGACAAATCCAAAAAGAGAAATGAAAAAAGAGAACAAGAATTAGGGGTACTGACCCTGTTCAAACAACATGGAATTAAATTATTAAAATTGGAGAAACAAGAAAGAGAGAATAAAAATAATGAAATAAAAGAAGAAAGGCCGCCTCCATATGCTCCTTCCTGAAATCGAGCTGTTAATCAAATGCCTTTAATACAGGGAACAATAAATTTAAA
>NW_015645188.1:970-2225 GCF_001515625.1 Sinocyclocheilus rhinocerous
AAGGAACAAAAGAGGAGGGGCCAAGGACTACAGAGAGGAGGAGAAATCAGGTGAGCCACATACATATCATAGTCTTTCAGCAATGCTCAAAGAAATGGAAGACCACCACAAACATCAGACATCAGTTTGTGGAGATGTGAGGAACTATCAAACAGAAGGACTTGAAGATGCACCCGAAGGAACAGTGACATCTGCTGACTCCGTCCAGGAAGTACTGGATGAGATGGAGGATAGGTGCAACAGAACAAGAGATAATCTCAAACAAGCTGTTCACATGACAAAAGAAGATTTCACACAGGCTGTGGACTCATTGCAACAGGAGCTGGATGAACTAATGGGCATACGTGAACCAATGCAACCACACCCAAGCCCACATGATTATGTCCAGCGGAAGCAGTACAAGCAAGTAGCTGGGACACTGGTCATGCAAGACATAGAATATCCAGATGATCAGTTTCAAGTTCTTCAAACACAAAGACGAAGAGGAGGAGAAGAACACAGATCAACAAGGGCATCAGGAAGGGCAGAAGCCCCAAAATTTGAGTGCCCAATCCTCATCAAGCAAGGCCACGCCCAATACATACCCTGGGCAAGTCAAGATCTGGACACTTTGGTTTCCCGTCTTCCAGACATTCATGAAGGTGCTGGAAAATGGATCAGAACATTCGAAGAAGAAACAACAGGAAAGCTTCTGGCCCTAGGTGACATCAAAGCTCTGCTTGCTAAGTGCCTGGGGGCCTCCAAGATGAATGACATTCTCAAGCAGTCTGGCCTCCTTCGAGCTGTGGACAGACCTCAAGCAGATGGAGCTTCTTTTGACAAACATCGATGTGACATTTGGATAACTCTGAGACTGGATGACTCTGAGAGTTGAATACCCAATGCAAACTGATCCAAGTTTCCTGAAAGGGGAGCCAATGGGGGAGACTGAGAATCCCACCACCTACATTCAGAGACAACTAAGACGTTGGAAAGAAGAACTGGGAAGAGATCCAGAGATAGACAAAGTACTGACAGCACTCTTCAGGACTGCCATTGTGGAAGCCATGCCTACAGCAGTGAAAGTGAAGCTGGAGGATGTGGTAGGTCTAAATTCAAAGTCACACAAAGAGTTCAGAGACCATGTGGTCCATGCTGTGGAACAGTACAGAAGACAAGAGCTAAAGATAAAGACCCAAGAAAAAGAGCTGCAAAGAAAACTAACTCAGCTGCAGCTTGAGGAGCTGCTCAACAAGAAGAAAAAGGTCCAAGCAGT
>NW_015645188.1:2326-5386 GCF_001515625.1 Sinocyclocheilus rhinocerous
AATCCACCTGCAACAATGAATGTGCCTGCACCAACAAATCAGACTGCAACAACACAGGCACCACCTGCTGGAACAGCCAATGCACCACAAGGACCAGCACCAGTCGTCGTCTATCTCAAGTCAGAGCAGCCAAACAACAGAAGCTGGAACAGACAACAACAAGGGCGTGGCAGAGGAAGATTTAACAACAATCAGCAAAACGTTGGTGGCCCACCAGGAGTGTGTTGGGGATGCTATCAGCCTGGACACAATAGAAGAGATTGCCCCATCAATCCTTGGCAATATAACCAACCAATGGCCCCAGGAGTCAACTATGGACAACAACAAGTGCAAGCTCAAGCTCAAGGTCCTGTCAACCCATGGCGTGGACCTGACCAAGGTTATTAGGGCTGCCCAGAGAATCCTACAGGGAGGAATCATCTTCCAATGATATCGTGTGATGCTGATCAAGAACCAATGCTGCAAGTTAATATCGAAGGAAAACCCATTACTCTCATGCTCGACACAGGGGCGACACACTCGTGTTTAAATCCAAGATATGCCTCGCACCTCCCCATGTCTGGAAAGTATATAAAGACAGTAGGATTCTCGGGGACAACTCAGTTACTTCCTATGACAGCCCCTGTGAGCATAAGCCTGAAAGACACTGAAATAAGAATACCAATCTTAGTCTCAGAACACACACCTGTCAATTTGTTGGGCAGGGATGCCATATGTAAATTAAAAATGCAGATATGGTGTACTCCAGATGGAATTTATGTAGATGATAGGGCAATTAGACAAATGAATGTCTCAACATTGCAACAAACTCAAGAACCATGTGCTAACATGTATTGGTTAGGTGACCTAAAAGAAGATGTAGGAAAAACAATTAGCAAATGGGGAAGATATATAAGGGAACAGCTTCGTGAACCAAGTCTACCAAAAACTGAATTTCATTGTACTATGAAGTATGATGAAAACAAAGATCCAGATTTCGAAAAAAGATGGCTAGAAGACACAAAAGGGTTGAAAATCCCCATGATATCACAATACATAATAGTAGGACCAAAAGGTGCAGCTCTGCAGATAGATAGGGAAAAATTCATTAATGACTGGTTTGAAGTGCCAAACTCAGTTCCTCATGTCACATTATATGTGAGTAAGGACTGTGTCTCTAAAGACTTAGGCCCCATGATGAAACGAGCAGAAAAAAGCAAGTGGGAAGCCACAGAAAATCCTCTAATTCTCCAATCAGCAGACAAAGCATATCTTAAGATTTTGTGTGCTACTCCAATGATAGGTGTCCCCAGAATGGTTATGAACACAAGAATTGAGCCAAAAGTTAAAGAATATCAAACAAAGCAAACTGAATTGTTAAAAGAAATGGAGAAACAAGTACCATTAGAACTATGGTCTCTGCATGACACAGATGTGGGGTTAGTAAAATCAGCTAATCCAATTAGAGTAATACTTAAACCAGGAGCTAAGTTACCCAGAAAATTGCAATACCCTCTGAAATCAGAAGCAGAAGAGGGAATCAAAAAGACAATTGAGGGATTGACGAAAGCAGGAGTGCTTGTTGAAACTACTAGCTATGGTAACACCCCTATATTGCCAGTAGCTAAAGCTGATAAATCAAAATGGCGTTTGGTGCATGATTTGAGAGCAGTGAATGAGGTTGTGGAGGATTGGCCTGCTGAAGTTCCAAACCCGCATACGTTGCTAACCAATGTTCCATCTGCTGCTAATTACTATACTGTAATTGATCTCTGCTCAGCTTTTTTCAGTGTTCCCTTAGCCGAGGAGAGCAGACCTTTGTTCGCATTCACCTACCAAGGTAAAAAACTCACTTACACGAGAATGCCTCAAGGTTTCAAACACTCACCACATGTGTTCAACCAAGTTCTAAAAGAAGACCTAGGAGATCTTAGGCTGGACAGCACTCTGATACAATATGTAGATGATTTGAACAACTTTGGAACAATGTCATCAAGATTCAATTAAAGTACTCACTAAATTAGCTGAGGGGGGACATAAGGCCTCTAAAGAAAAACTGCAATATTGCTTACCACAAGTTGAATACTTAGGACGCACAATTTCACATGGGATGAAAGCTATATCACCCAGTCAATTGGAGGGCATTAGTAAAGCGCCCCAACCACAAACAGTGGGACAAATGATGACTTTTTTGGGGATGACAGGTTTTAGTACAGATTGGATTGAAGATTATGCAATCAAAACAGCTCCACTAAGAGCATTAATGAAGCAAGTGGGCCATCAGAATCTTAGGGCACCATTGATATGGACTGCTGAAGCACTAATAGCATTTGAATCATTGAAAAAAGAACTACAGACTGCTCCTGCCTTGACCACGCCCACATATGACAAACCATTTCATTTGTACATTGCAAACAGAAAAGATGGTTATGCATCTGCAGTTTTGTTACCAACAAGGGTTAGCTGCAGTATATTTTGCATATGAAAAAGCCTCCACAATAACCATGGGGTACCCAGTCATAATCTACACTCACCATAAAGTAGCAGAACTGTTGGAACAAGGGAAGTTTGTCTTGACCCCCTCTAGATGTATAGCATACTCAACATTGCTAACCTTTCCAGACATTACAATTAAAAGATGCACAACAGTTAATCCAGCAAATTTCATACCATTGCAAGATGAAGGCATACCACATGAATGTATAGCTGATTCCCTAGCCTTTACCAGATTGAGACCAGATTTAGAGTCAACACCAATTCCAGAAGCACATGTTGACTATTTTGTGGATGGTTCATGTTTCAGAGACCATTTAGGCAATCATGCTGGATTTGCAATTGTAAAATATGTTAATGATGATTTTGTCCCAGTAGTGGTGCAGCATTGTGAACAACCATGCTCAGCACAGCTGTAGATAAACTATATTTATTGTAATTAGCAGTATTTATATATTTATTAACTATACTGATGATGCATAGACAAACATTGAACTGTTTGTTGGTCGAAAAAGGCGTATGTGTAATGTTTGGAACTGACTTTTGTACTTATATTTCAAATAGTACAGCCCCAGCTGGATCATTCAC
>NW_015645189.1:0-1416 GCF_001515625.1 Sinocyclocheilus rhinocerous
TTACACATTATTATTGTTGGTATGCTTTTCTTTTCAATGTTTATACAATTAGGGAAAATTAATGGAAAAAATAATGCGTAGTAATATAATTTTGAACCTACACAAATAAGATGACCGTCATCAGCTCTTTAGCACGTGATTAATTATAACCAATGAGACTGCTGGAACTTTGCATATTAAGTTATCCGCTTTTCCCGCCCGTGATCTCATTGCTCCTGTGAGGTAAGCTATTACATTTCTGATGAATATCTAAGGATTTGTCTTTTAAAATTCATCAAAATAGTAGTAAATTCCTTAATTGGGATAAAAATACACCCATTTTAGCCTGATCATCAGTATTGCTTGTTGCTGTTTAAACTTAACCAGCCGACTAAATTGGTTGGCCACTAACGTTAATTCTCTGAGGTAACGTTAAATTAATCTCCGAGGTAATTTGTCTTTTAAATTGTTGTCTTTTAAAACGCACATTTTAATTAACTGACTGGAATTAATTTACATCCCTTTATTATTGTTATGAAAGGATGCAATTATATGGCCGAGTTATGGATCTGGGCCTTGCTAAGTCGATGAACGTACATATATTGGACATGTATTGAACGTGTATGAACGATATTGTGTTTATTCTAGAGGGATTAAAGCTTAAATACAAACGTAAACGATAAACGAAGCTTTATTTCATGTAACGTTGAATGTAAGTTAATGTAACGTTACACACACTTATCTCATTAACGTTAACGTTAACGTAACGTAATGTACGTGTGATTAATGTGTCTGCCGACACCGATAAACCGTGTGCGCTGGCAGCTAGACAGCTTCACAAACAACACCATGTATTTATTACATGTATGTTTTTGCTTTACACCATTATAAAAGTTAGCTAACGTACTTTCTAAAGCTTATCCGCGAGCTCTTTCAAACGCGCTGTGAGAGAGAGAAGACAACGTTGAATGTAAGTTAATATAACGTTACACACACTTATCTCATTAACGTTAACGTAACGTAATGTACGTGTGATTAATGTGTCTGCCGACACCGGTAAACCGTGTGCGCTGGCAGTTAGACAGCTTCACAAACAACACGATGTATTTATTACATATATGTTTTTGCTTTACACCATTATAAAAGTTAGCTAACGTACTTTCTAAAGCTTATCCGCGAGCTCTTTCAAACGCGCTGTGAGAGAGAGAAGACACTGTTTATTATGGAGGAAAAAAAGAAGTGCAGTTCAGTTTCTGTTCACTCCAGCCGTGTTAATGATAACGCTTGTGTATTACATACAGTATAGTATAGCATTTTCATCTAATGGTACTGATAGATTTGGAACATGAACATATTGTACCACATAATTGTCGACCTAATTATTTTTCTTTGCAAAATTTGTTGCAGTCTAATCTACTTATGTTTATAACATAGTGG
>NW_015645190.1:0-583 GCF_001515625.1 Sinocyclocheilus rhinocerous
GATATCTGAATCATTTAAAGTTCAGTAAGCTTTAAAATCAGCAATGAACAGAGATACCTTGTCAATTAATAGCATTTATTCACTGCTGTAAATCAGAACAGTCAAATATAATTTGTATGAACTTTTCACGTTTAAGAAGTGAAAAACTGTAATAAAATAATCCAATCTATGAATAGAGCACAACTCACAAAAATAAAAAATCCACTTATCAATTAATAGCATTTATTCACTGCTGTAAATCAGAACAGTCAAATACAATTGAATACACAAATCCTCACAACAAGGGCAAAACAAAAAGTCCAGGTTTCAGAAAATAATAGAACAGCTTTATTTATACAAATGCAGAGTTCTATTAATCATTCATATAATAAATACACAATTAAGGAATTAACAACTTTATAAATTAAATAGAATAATAAAAAAATAGTTTATTTATAGTTTTATCCACATCCTATTAAATTTGTATACCAGCAGTTGCAGTAAATTTGCATTGAAGAATTGACAATCTAAATATGACAAGGCTAACTAAGCTTTGAACATTGATTGTAAAATATCATATATCCATACCTAATGTTAGATATTA
>NW_015645191.1:0-741 GCF_001515625.1 Sinocyclocheilus rhinocerous
AATAGTGAGTGGAAGTAGGTGGGTGCTGAGCCTGTGGCTGTTCTACTGTATATGCAAGCATCAATGTCTTGAACTTGACGCGAGCCGCAACCGGTAACCAGTGCAAGGAGATAAAGAGAGGTGTAACATGGGCTCTTTTGGGCTCGTTGAAGGCCAGTCGTGCCGCTGCATTCTGAATCATTTGTAGAGGTTGATTGTGCTTGATGGAAGTCCAGCCAGAAGAGCATTGCAATAGTCCAGCCTAGATATGACAAGGGCCTGGACAAGAAGTTGTGCAGCATGCTCCGTTAGAAAGGGCCTGATCTTTCTAATGTTGTGCAATGCAAACCTGCTAGATCGAGCAGTCTTTGCAATGTGGTCTTTGAAGGTCAGCTGGTCATCAAAGGTTACACCAAGATTTCTGACCGAAGTTGATGGGGTAATTGTAGAAGGACCTAGCTGGATGGTGAAATCGTGCTGTAGAGTTGGAGTGGCAGTGAAGACAAGAAGCTCACTTTTTGCCAGGTTGAGCTGTAGGTGATGTTCTTTCATCCATGCCGAGATGTCCGCCAGGCAGCCTGAGATCTGTGCAGCTACCACTGTATCATCTGGTTGAAATGAGAGATAGAGCTGTGTGTCATCGGCATAGCAATGGTAGGAGAAGCCATGTGCCTGTATGATGGGACCCAGTGATGTAGTGTATATGGAGAAGAGGAGGGGTCCAAGAACTGATCCCTGAGGAACCCCAGTGACCAGTTGATG
>NW_015645191.1:1151-2294 GCF_001515625.1 Sinocyclocheilus rhinocerous
GTGACTGACAGTAGTGCAGTCTCAGTTGAATGGCCACTCCTGAAACCTGACTGGTTAGCATCCAGTTTGTTGTTCTGTGAAAGAAACAATGATATCTGGTTGAAAACAACTCTTTCTAGGGTTTTCGCTATGAATGGAAGGAGAGAGACAGGTTTGTAGCTATCAGTAAGTGAAGTGTTTAATGTAGGTTTTTTGAGCAGTGGGGTTATCCGAGCCTGCTTGAATGCAGTGGGGAAGGTGCCTGTGAGGAGAGATGTGTTGATGATATGTGTGAGTGGTGGTAAAAGTGTAGGAGAGATTGCTTGGAGGAGGTGTGAGGGGATTGGGTCCAGAGGGCATGTTGTAGGATGGCTGGAGAGGAGAAGTTTTGATACTTCTGCCTCAGTGAGGGGACAGAAGGAGAAGATGGGAGTTTTAGCAGTGGGTGTGGTTGGTTTGAGGTCCTGTGTGTGTGGGGCTGAGAATTGACTACTGATTGTTCTGGTTTTGTCTGTGAAGAATGTGGCGAAATCATCAGCTGTTATAGAAGTGGTGGGAGGTGGTGGAGGGAGACAGAGGAGAGAATTGAATGTTTTGAAGAGATTACGTGTGTCTGGAGCGCTGTTGATCTTGTTGTGGAAGTATGAAGATTTGGCAGTATGGACTTCAGCAGAGAAAGATGAAAGCAAAGACTGATACATACTCAGGTCAGACAGATCATTTGATTTGCGCCATTTTCTCTCTGCTGCCCTGAGTTTGGTCCGATGCTCACGAAGAACATCGGATAACCAGGGGTTAGAAGGGGCAGCCCATGCTGGCCTGGAGGAGAGAGGACAAATATTGTCTAGTCAAGAGGTTAAAGTACAGCATAAAGTGTCAGTTGCTGAATTCACATCCAGAGATGAGAAATGGGTAGGTGAGGGAAGAGAGGAGGATACTACAGAGGAAAGATGGGAGGGTGAAAGGGAGCATATATTTCGTCTAAAAGTAACTAGTATAGGGGTTGGTGGCACACAGGTAGCAAAATGTAGTTTAAATGTAATGAAGAAATGGTCAGAGATATGTAGGGGTTCTACCAAAATGTTGTCTGCAGTACAATGTTTACTGTGTAAATTAAGTCAAGTTGGTTGCCTGATTTGTGCGTGCTTGTAGTGGTAAGGCGTT
>NW_015645191.1:2407-2530 GCF_001515625.1 Sinocyclocheilus rhinocerous
AGGAGTGAATGGAAGTCTGTAGCATAAGGCTTGTCCAGATGAATGTTGAAGTCGCTAAAGACTAAAAGTGGTCAAAGACATCCAGCTCCTCTAGGAAGGTGCCTAGAATTTGCCCAGGAGGGC
>NW_015645192.1:0-217 GCF_001515625.1 Sinocyclocheilus rhinocerous
CTACATATTACTACCTGTGTGCCACCAATTCCTCTACCAGTTACTGTTAGGCAAAACCTAGGCTCCCTTTCACCCTTCCATCTTTCCTCTGTAGTGTCATCCTCTCTTCCCTCACCCATCCATTTCTCATCTCTGGATGTAAATACAGCAATTGACACTTTATGATCCACTTTAACTTCTTGTCACGACAATATCTGTCTAGACAGGCCAGTGCATA
>NW_015645192.1:274-660 GCF_001515625.1 Sinocyclocheilus rhinocerous
AAAAAGTTGCCCCATGTATCATCATCTTTACTGTATTTTTGCTGAGCAGTCTTTTGGGTGGCTCACCAATGTACTAGATTTCTCAAATACAAAAAATTAAGTAGGCTTGACCAAAATTTTTGTGGGGAGAAGAATTTATTGAAGATGGTAGTGTAGCAGTTCTTCAATAGCAATGTTAGCATGTCTTCCTTCAAACGATTTTACTCTTGTATGAATGCTAGCTTCTCCCTAAGTTCTGTATGTGGGACATAATTTTATACCTGAAGACAAAAGGGCTAGAAACAATACTGTTAATACCTTCCCGCTGGAGATCCTGCAATCTACAAGACGTTCCTGAGGAATGCTGTTCCTTTGTTATTCTAATGGAATGGACCATTTGGTTCACA
>NW_015645192.1:1742-2572 GCF_001515625.1 Sinocyclocheilus rhinocerous
TTCCAGCTGAGAAAGTTAGTTGCAAAAGAGCGACCAGTGGGAAGAATGAGTCTGGAGCCCTGATATGCATTATACAGAGGCAAGAGGAAACGAAAATAATACCATCTAAACTTTTCTAAAGACAGTAAGTTCCCCTCAGACATGAATTCTTATAAACTCCTACACCTAAATGAATCGCGATTGGTTTAGCATCTCAACCGATTTGAATCGTCACATATTTAAATCGATTTCCAACCGGCTCGCAGTTAATCGTTACATCCCTAGATTTCACACATTTTACTCTGGAATTATAGTTTGGGAAAAGTCCAACTAGTAAATGTGTTCAAGTTTATGCTACAATAACACATTAATCCCAATAAAAAACATTACTTGCTCAGCAGAAATGGTATCCTCCGCTGTTCAAGCCGCTGAATCGTTCTGAGGTAAACACAAGGCTTACACAGCGCGTCTTCTTCCAAAAACGAAAAATATCCTACATGAACTTGATGAATCTTCACGCTTTGTTCATGGAGGTGATGTGGGCGTTTACATGTTCACGAGTCTCATGTGGATGATTATCATTTGAATAGCGCGCACTACGCGTGAAGGCTGATTTATACTTCTGCGTCGGACCTACGCCGTCAATTCTATGCTGAGCGCAAGCGCTGTGATTGGTTTGCTAGAACCCCTCCCTCTGTATGTGTTTGAGTTTTGTGTGTATTTTGCGCTTTAATATACTTTAATACATAGCATTATACATCACTTAGTTGTACGTGATAAACAATGTTGTTTTGCCATGGTACAAGTAGAGCCCGACCGATATGGTTTTTTTTGGGGCCGATACCGATATT
>NW_015645193.1:0-510 GCF_001515625.1 Sinocyclocheilus rhinocerous
GGACACTTTCCTGGCTTTGCTGTTATACAGACACATGACAGAGTCTCTGAATGCTGAACATTTCCATTCACTTAAATTAAAATGTTTTACATAACATTTCGGTCTCAGCTTAAAACTCACTGAATTCAATGCATTACTTGGGTTTGTTTTTTTGGAAGACCCCTAGCATCCATCATTTACTGAAACTCACTGGAAACAGGCCCACAGTCAAATCGACAGCATTTGTTCTCCAGAGCAGTCCCTATCAGAAGAACATCCTCGACGGGACGGCACAACAATCAGCTTTGCCGGACAGTAACCGTCCACTAGAGCAGTGGTTCTCAAACCTGTCCTGGAGTACCCCCAGCCCTGCACATTTTGTATGTCTCCCTCATCTATCACACCTGATTAAGCTCGTCTCCCTCATCTATCACACCTGATTCAGCTCATCAGCTCATTAGTGGAGACGGCATGACCTGAAGTGGTTGTGTCAGACATAGGGAGACATACAAAACGTGCAGTGCTGGGGGT
>NW_015645194.1:0-1210 GCF_001515625.1 Sinocyclocheilus rhinocerous
GTTCGTTCGTTCGTTCGCTCTCTCGGCTCGTGACGTCGCTGAGTGTTTGCTGAGCTTTTGTCTTGTCCTGGTCTGCAGCGCTCCGGATCGGATCGGCGCTGGAGAGCTGCTTTAATGCAGCAGGAGGATCAGCATCTGGCGCGGTTGGTTGCATTGTGCGTTGATGACCCCTGCTGTGTAGCCGCTCACCCACCCCCCCGTCTCCCCTCTCTCTCTCATCACAGCTCCTGGATCAGCCATGTTTGGCAGCGAGTCCTCATGTAAGTAGCCCATCCTCCACCGCCGCTCTCTTTATCCTGCATGCGTTGTGCTCTGCTGTGTGTGAAGGACAGGCTCTGGCAGATCCACATCACACAAACACACCTGCGCGTCTGCTGTTCTCTCAGCGCTGATAAACCCTCGCGCTGCTCAGTTAGCATCGTTTGCTGAGTTTGAGGCCTGCTTCACTGCAGTTCTTCTCCCAGACTGTCTTGTCTAAAGCGTGTGAACGCTGTGTTATTCATCATACTGTAGATGCGTGTGCGTTTGTGAGGCTGATGCTCAGTTCATCATTTCGTCATTTCTGTTTTAATATGAATCGACTGTTTGTTGATTGGATTGATTCATTAGGAGAGAAGTAAATTAGGGTCAGACTTGTTTGAACTGCCGCTCTGCTAAAAGATGAACTTCTGTCCTGATCTGAGAATCAACACTAGTTAGGATAGGACAATATTTGGCTGAGATACAACTATTTGAAAATCTGGAATCTGAGGGTGCAAAAAAATCTAAATATTGAGAAAATCATCTTTAAAGTTGTCCAAATGAAGTTCTTAGCAATGCATGTTAATAATCAAAAAATAAGTTTGGATATATTTACGGTAGGACATTTACAAAATATCTTCATGGAACATGATCTTTACTTAATATCCTAATGATTTTTGGCATAAAGGAAAAATAGTTAATTTTGACCCATACAATGTATTGTTGGCTATTGCTACAAATATACCCCAGCGACTTAACACTGCTTTTGTGCTGCAGGATCACATATTGGTACAGTATGATGAAAACACAACATTCACAGGCCTTGAACTTTATTTAACCAGAGGTTTGACAGAATATATGTGATAATTGTTTTTGGTTTGTCTTGGGTGAGGGGTTGACAGAACTCTCTTCTGCTCAGCAAGGCTGCATTTATTTGATCAAAAATGCAGTAAAAATTGTGCAATATTAT
>NW_015645194.1:1307-4021 GCF_001515625.1 Sinocyclocheilus rhinocerous
TATTACAATTTCAAATAGCTGTTTTCTGTGTGAATTAAATTGTTAAACTGTAATTTATTCCTGTGATCAAAGCTGTATTTTCAGCATCATTACTCCTGTCTTCCGTCTCACGTGATCTTCAGAAATCACTCTAATATGCTGATTACTGACCGCATGTCGTTCTGATGTGACGGCTGGTTTGAGTGAGTGTGGGCTTCATGAATGGCGCGTCTGTGCTGGAGTGGCTCTCCGCTGGATGAATGAGCGCAGCTGCGGTCAGACGGCCGCCGTGTGTTCGGCCGAGAGAAGCCCAGCGGCTCTCAGACCCATCGCCGTCACGTGATGATCACCTGTCGCTCTCATCGACTGAAAGTTCACACAGAAATAAACATCCCATCATGCCTTTCCAAACCCATGAGACTCTCTTTCTTCTGCGGAACACCAAAGATATTTTGAAGAATGACTCGACTGCTTTTGTCTCAGTGTGGATCTGATGCGTTTGTTCTCTAAACTCGTCTGTTTTGGTGTTTTCTCTGCAGTGAGCATGTTCCTCAACACTCTGACCCCTAAGTTTTACGTGGCGCTGACGGGCACCTCATCCCTCATTTCTGGACTCATACTGGTGAGATTGATTCACTCCTGTCAAACACTCCCACGTGAAAAAATACTATAGTAATTTATAGTAACTACTATAGTGTTTTTGAACCATACTATAGTAAAGTACTTGAATTAATGTGTTGTGGTAATCCTATAGTTGCTGTGGTAATATAACAACTATGGTAATATAAACACATTACTTTACCCAATGCTGTACTAAGTGTTCTACAACTATAGGGTATATTATACTACAATGCACTACAGTTCATTGTAGTAAACACTAAAGTATACTACTGTATTTATTAGGGCTGGGTTTTGACACAAATTTCACGATTCGATTCTCATTCACAAGCTTGCGATTCGATTCGATTTGATTCAATATGGATTATTTTGGATATATATCAGGTACAGTACATGCCAAATTTTCTCAAGGAAAAAAAATCTCTCAACTAATGCTGTAAAATATACATGAGAGTCAGTTGGTACTACATTACTATAATAATGAAGGTTAAAATGGACTGATTTGTTAAAATTACACTTAATGAAGTTTTTAAAATAATAAAGTTACAATTACATAATAATATTTCTACTTCAATTCGTTTTTTTAAAATATAAACATAATGGTGGCTGTCATAAAAACGTTATGGATTTATTCAAACATAAATTAAACATTGAAGAACAGTAAAATTTATAATGAATATGTTATATGGTGCATATATTTAGCAAAATGCCCCTCTCTACATTTTATTTTTCTATCTGACTAAAGAGTTTATGGTCACCGAATATATATTTCTGAGGTAAATGTGACGTTACGTGACATTGTTTACAAGACTTTATATTGACGTATTTGCGCGGCTGAAACACTGATGATTAAATAAATGCTTTGTTAATAATGAGGAGGACGTCTTAAGCTATGAAACTTGCAGGATGATTTAATGGTTCAAAGACCTCTTATATGCCAAAAAATCAAGGCAAATTTGATTTCTCATGTCATGACCCCTTTAACACACTGTGGTTAGCTGTTAATCAATCACTTACTAGGTAAACTCAGATATAGTCCGTGTGTATTTGCTAATGTTTTGTGTGTGTGTGTGTGTGTGTGTTTAGAGTGTAAGGTTTGGCGAAATCCTCTCAATCTGTTCAGAGGAGCTGAATATAACCGGTGAGTGAATGTCTCAGAGCCTCTTCAGTGCTTCAT
This sequence comes from Sinocyclocheilus rhinocerous, assembly GCF_001515625.1. Taxonomy (NCBI): domain Eukaryota; kingdom Metazoa; phylum Chordata; class Actinopteri; order Cypriniformes; family Cyprinidae; genus Sinocyclocheilus; species Sinocyclocheilus rhinocerous. The sequence goes on from NW_015645194.1 coordinate 3,082, forward strand.
TTGATGCAAAAGCAAGCCTGAATCTTTACCTGTCTGTCAAATGCTGTGTTCGAATCGGGGCTGATTTCTTTCTTGTTTTGATGAGAATTGTGAGCTGCATTGAGATGCTGATGTGAATGTGTTTGCTGCAGATACACGTGGGTGACGGGAAGAGAGCCGCTCACATACTACGACATGAATCTGTCGGCACAAGATCATCAGACCTTCTTCACGTGTGATTCTGATCACCTGCGGCCTGCAGACACCAGTAAGAGCAGCATTACCATCAACATCCAGAGCATTCAGCGCACTGTCAGTGTCTGGAGGACCTGTGGCTAAGAGTGTGTGTGTGTGTGTGTGTTCTGACAGTAATGCAGAAGGCCTGGAGAGAGAGGAATCCTCAGGCTCGGATCACAGCCGCTCATGAAGCTCTGGATCTGGAGGAGTGAGTGTGTTTCTGTGCTGACAGACGTGAGCTCACTCATTCACTGATAGATGAATCTGCCCACATTACTCCATTTACTCCATCCTGTGGCTTGTGAAATATGTACGTGCTGTAGTAATGTTCTCTCAGCACGTTTCGTTGTTGTCGTTGTTGTCCAGTGTAAATGTGTGTGTTTAATGGTCAAGAATGTTTAGTGTTGAATCTGTTGTGTGTGTTGTAGTTGTGCGACGGCGTATATTCTCCTGGCTGAGGAAGAAGCCACGACGATCGTGGAGGCAGAGAAACTCTTCAAACAGGCGCTGAAGATCGGAGAGAGCTGCTACCGGCGCAGCCAACAACTACAGCATCACGGAGCACAGTATGAAGCCCAGCACAGTGAGTACACATTCTCACACACACACACACACACACACACACTTACACACACACACACACTCACACACACACACACTCACACACACACACACATACATGCATACATCACTGATACACACACACACACACATCGCTGATACA
>NW_015645194.1:4618-6408 GCF_001515625.1 Sinocyclocheilus rhinocerous
TTTTTTTTTACGCAGCCCTAGTATTTATTATCAGTTCACTATATTTAATACTACAGTATGCTGTAGCATTCATTAACAAAGTGTTGTAAATATGATAATATATACAGTATAATACATTTTACTATAGTATGGTTCAAAAACACTATAGTATTTACTATAAATTACTATAGGATTTTTTTTTATGTGGGCTGCAGAATGAAGTGACTTCACTGGAATGTAAAGGATCTGAATGAGTCTCTAGAGGTTGATTTGTGGCTCCGTATTAATTTAGTTTAATCTTTTCCTTGCAATTTAATAACCAAATTGATTCTGTCAATAAAAGCAGCTCTGTGGGTTTTATTAATTTGTATTAATCAAGTTAGAATCATTAAAGAAATTGAATTAGTTATTGAAAGAAGCAGCTGAACGTATTATTATTGTTCAGACAGACCTTTATACCTGTGATGATGATGAAGGGCGTGTGTCTCTGTGCTGCAGATCTTCGAGTGGTGGTACTTCAGGAAGTATGGGACGTCCTTCATCGAGCAGGTGTCTGTCAGTCATCTGCGTCCTCTGTTAGGTGGAGTTGATAACAGCTCGCCCAACAGCTCCAGCAGCAGCAGCAGTAACGGAGACGCCGACTCCAGCCGGCAGAGTGTGTCAGGTCAGCCCGCGTTACTGAATAAACATGAGAAAACTTTCTAAGAAACACATGAACCTGCTCCTCAGAAGAACTCCAGTCTGACATTAACACACTGTGGTTAGCTGCTCATCAATCACTTACTAGGTGAACTCAAACACAGTCAGCGTGTATTTGCTAATGTTTCGTGTGTGTGTGTGTTTAGAGTGTAAGGTTTGGCGAAATCCTCTCAATCTATTCAGAGGAGCTGAATATAACCGGTGAGTGAACGTCTCTGAGCCTCTTCAGTGCTTCATTTGATGCAAAAGCAAGCCTGAATCTTTACCTGTCTAGTAAATGCTGTGTTCGAATCGGGGCTGATTTCTTTCTTGTTTTGATGAGAATTGTGAGCTGCATTGAGATGCTGATGTGAATGTGTTTGCTGCAGATACACGTGGGTGACGGGAAGAGAGCCGCTCACATACTACGACATGAATCTGTCGGCACAAGATCATCAGACCTTCTTCACGTGTGATTCTGATCACCTGCGGCCTGCAGACGCCAGTAAGAGCAGCATTACCATCAACATCCAGAGCATTCAGCGCACTGTCAGTGTCTGGAGGACCTGTGGCTAAGAGTGTGTGTGTGTGTGTGTGTTCTGACAGTAATGCAGAAGGCCTGGAGAGAGAGGAATCCTCAGGCTCGGATCACAGCCGCTCATGAAGCTCTGGATCTGGAGGAGTGAGTGTGTTTCTGTGCTGACAGACGTGAGCTCACTCATTCACTGATAGATGAATCTGCCCACATTACTCCATCAGATATTTCCTGTGGCTTGTGAAATATGTACGTGCTGTAGTAATGTTCTCTCAGCACGTTTCGTTGTTGTCCTGTGCTGTCAGTGTAAATGTGTGTGTTTAATGGTCAAGAATGTTTAGTGTTGAATCTGTTGTGTGTGTTGTAGTTGTGCGACGGCGTATATTCTCCTGGCTGAGGAAGAAGCCACGACGATCGTGGAGGCAGAGAAACTCTTCAAACAGGCGCTGAAGATCGGAGAGAGCTGCTACCGGCGCAGCCAACAACTACAGCATCACGGAGCACAGTATGAAGCCCAGCACAGTGAGTACACATTCTCACACACACACACACACACACACACTTACACACACACACACACACTCACACACACACACAC
>NW_015645194.1:6674-11534 GCF_001515625.1 Sinocyclocheilus rhinocerous
ACACACACACACACACACACACACACAGATCACTGATACACACACACAGACATCACTGATACACACACACACACAGACATCACTGATGCACACGCACACACACACACACATCACTGATACACTCACTCGCACAGACACACACACACACATCACTTATATACACACACACACACACACACATCACTGATACACACACTCTGTCACAGGCTCTGAGTGAATGTTTTTAGGGTCACAGAGGTCAGTTCATATGTTTTCTCTGTCAGTCATTTTCACTCATACTGAAGCGTTTGCATGTATAAGACAGCTATGAATTATATTTACAGTATTTATAATTATAGAAATGATCTTTTGGTCTCAACATTGATTTGTATGCACACAGCTGTGTAGTTATTGTGCTGTTCTCGGAATCAGTTTTTATAGCGATGGGTTTCTGTTACACATGCAGTGGAGTGCAGCTGATCCTCCAGCGTCTCTTTAGTTTGTGATTCTCCGGCGACGAGTAGCACAGCGTGTCAGTAAATGAGTGAATGTTAAAACAGAAGTAGCTAGTCAAAGTTACACTGAATGAAATGGTTTCCTGTAAGGTGTGTGTGTGTGTGTTTCACAGGAAGAGACACAAACGTGTTAGTCTACATCAAGAGAAGACTCGCCATGTGCTCCAGAAAGCTCGGCCGCACACGAGAAGCTGTCAAGATGATGCGAGATGTGAGTGACCTCTGACTCCTGACACACAGAAGAAACAAAGCCTCATTTTATTAGTAATGCAATCAGCAAACTGCTCGCAGTATATACTCATAGATACTGAAGCATGAGCGACTGTGCTGTTATTCTGCTGATCAGGCCGTTGAATTATTGAAAATTGTGCACAGCTGAGGTGATGATGCAGTTATGATTGAAGGCATGTGCATTATCTTTCAGTAATTCAATGACCTGACATCAATGAAACCACACATTTTGTATGTGTAAAACGCTGTTATGTGTAGATCATCTGTCTTACACACCTTGCTAATGAGCAGAAGTTTCCAGAGCTGGAGAATGTGAGCTGTTGTTGTGTTTCCTGCAGTTAATGAAGGAGTTTCCTCTGCTCAGCATGTTCAACATCCACGAGAACCTGCTGGAGTCTCTTCTGGAGCTGCAGAACTACGCTGATGTCCAGGCCGTGCTGGCCAAGTATGACGGTACGAGCGCCGCAGATCTATCCACACACACACACACACACACACACAGAGACACACACACACACACACACACAGAGACACTCACACACACACACACACAGAGACACTCACACACACACACACACAGAGACACTCACACACACACACACACAGAGACACTCACACACACACACACACAGAGACACTCACACACACACACACACAGAGACACTCACACACACACACACACAGAGACACTCACACACACACACACACAGAGACACTCACACACACACACACACAGAGACACTCACACACACACACACACAGAGACACTCACACACACACACACACAGAGACACTCACACACACACACACACAGAGACACTCACACACACACACACACAGAGACACTCACACACACACACACACAGAGACACTCACACACACACACACACAGAGACACTCACACACACACACACACAGAGACACTCACACACACACACACACAGAGACACTCACACACACACACACACAGAGACACTCACACACACACACACACAGAGACACTCACACACACACACACACAGAGACACTCACACACACACACACACAGAGACACTCACACACACACACACACAGAGACACTCACACACACACACACACACACACTCACACACACACTCACACACACTCACTCACACACACACACACACACACCAAGGTTATTTTCGTAAACTAAAACTAAGACAAAAACAATTGATCAAAAAACATGTTCGTAAACTGAAATAAAATAAAAATATCAAAATAAATGAAAAACTAAAACGAAACTAAACTAACAACAGTTATTGAAAACTAACTGAAATAAAATCTAATTATATATGCTACAGAATGTCCCTGAGCTGTCGTTCTCTTCATCTGCAGCGCGGATGGCTTTAATGCGCAACGCTGCAAATCCAATGTTGAGACTTCGTAATTATTATTGAATTTCATTAGTCACAGTTATAATATGAGCGTTTGTTCTCGGGAAAGTGAGCAAGACACGACAGTTACAGTATCATGATTATGATTAAATACGATAAAGTCGTCTAATATAAAACACTGAAACGCCACAGCTCTCGTTTGAGTGGAAGAACCGTCTCTAAAGGGTTTACAGCACTTGTGTTCCTATCATCAGACACCTTTGCTGTAAAATACAGTTCTCTCCTGTATATCTCTATATCTCCTGTGTGAGTCGTGACGGGAAACGGTTTGTTCTCGTCCACAGACATCAGTTTGCCAAAGTCTGCAACCATCTGCTACACAGCGGCGCTGCTGAAGGCCAGAGCCGTGTCTGACAAGTGAGTCTCCATCAACACATTCACATTATTAATAAATAACTGTTAGTACGTCAACTTATTCTACTAACCCTAACCTAAGAGTCTACTAAAACTCTAATGAGAGGTAGTTGACATGTAGTTGCAAAGTCACGTATGGTGTTAGCAGAATGACTACAGTGGACTATTAAAATAAAATGTTTAAATAAATCAAGTTATGACAGCCACTGTCTAAATGAATTTATTTCAACAACAAATAGAGATTTTTTTAGAGAATAGAGAAACTGCAATTTACGTGTTTGCATTTAATTTTTTTTTTTAAGTTGAATGTTGATTATTATATTTAAAAATAAATAGTAATTAAATGTAAGTTTGGGCTGTTGTTAATTGTAATCTTATAGTAATGTAAAAGGGCTCCCTATAGTTAGAGCACAAGCTGAGGTAGATTTTTATCCCTAAGAAAATTTTAGGTATAATTGAATTTATTTCAAGAACGAGCGATTTGTTCAGTAAACCATTGTTTAATAAAAAAGCAATTTTATGTGTAGTTTCCCCCTGCTGTACTGAAACCACACCGAGCCGTCATGTTTGAGTGCTGTTCCAGCTCTAATCAGTGCTGCACTGACCTCTCACGTCTCTTCTGCAGGTTTTCTCCAGAGGCGGCGTCACGCAGAGGTTTGAGCACAGCAGAAATGAACGCAGTAGAAGCCATACACAGAGCGGTGGAGTTCAACCCACACGTACCGAAAGTGAGCATCTTCATCTTCATCATCCTCCTCATCCTCCTCAGCCGTAACCTGCCTCTCGTTCTCTCCGCAGTACCTCTTAGAGATGAAGAGTTTGATTCTGCCTCCGGAGCACATCCTGAAGCGCGGCGACAGCGAAGCCATCGCCTACACCTTCTTCCACCTGCAGCACTGGAAGCGTGTGGAGGGCGCGCTCAACCTGCTCCACTGCACCTGGGAGGGGAGTGAGTGAGAGTCCAGCAGCTTTAACACGACTCTGAGAGACATCAGAGATGCTTGACTTCTGTCTGATTGAGCATTCTGACATGCCAAGGCAATGCACAGTAATGCACATTTTGTCAATACTGTGTTATGACCAGATGTGACCCTGGAGCACAAAACTAGTGTCTTGAAAAGTGAAGCCAGATGATGCATACATCTCAATTTCAAAAAATTAAGACACTTAAGACTGGTTTTGTGCGCCAGGGTCACACATTATGATTTGTCTTTTGGCTCCACTCAGATCACATCCAGAGAACATCAGGCCGGTTTATTAGTGTAGCTCTTCACACGTTTTCAAAGCAGCTTTACAGATAGTCGTGATGTTATAGTGTCCAGTGTCCACACTGATCTCTTCAGAGCTGGATAATAGTATAGTTTGAATATGGAGATCATATAAACGATCCGGCCGTTGAGATGTGCTGTATGGCATGCTGTGTGACTCACTTTATGTGAGTGTACGGTATGTATGTGGATTAAATAGGATATATTTGTGGTAGTTACAAGTTGGGGTTATTAATTCATTATGCAATGAATGGAAATCTGTAAGGTTTGTTTATAACAATTTGGTGTAGTCAAGTCACCTTTATATCTGTAGCGCTTTATACGATACAGAACGTTTCTAAGCAGCTTCACAGTGATACAAAGGAAAATAACTGTTAATGTTGTGAAATAAACTCAATTTCAGCTCTACAGAGGAGAGTAGAGTAGATGCTATTACTGAACGTTACCTGACTTTAAGGACACAGCTAATCAAGCCGAAGCCAAACTCCATTAGGTGACAGAAATGTAAGAAGAAAACTTTTTTTTTTGGCCATAGTTGCAGTATCTGCCAAATCCACACTAAAACCCTGTTCCTTTGTGTTAGTGTAATTACTGTGCGTCGCCTTCGCTATGGTAGTCATGAATAAATGCCTTTTATTTCTTATGACTTTTACGAAGCAAACATTTTTTTTTTTCCAATATAAAAGTTGTCAAAATGTTGAAGTGAAAATCAGAAAAACTCACTGACTCTCTGTTGCTGCGAAGCATAGAAATGTGTTTTTCAGCTCATTCTTTGTGTTTGTGCTGACTGTTGATGGCCTGATGTTTCAGCTTTCAGAATGATTCCATATCCTCTGGAGAAAGGCCACCTCTTCTATCCGTATCCCGTCTGTACAGAGACGGCGGACAGAGAACTGCTACCAAGTAAGAGATTTTCCTGCATCTCACCTGTAGATGAAGGCTTCTGTCGTCTGCAGCATCCAGATCCTCTCTGAACTTATCAGTGTAGTATATTAGTATATTAGGCCTTTTAGTACAATTTTACAAATGTTCAGCTGCTGCTTCTCGTGTCAGATCTGGACTGATTTTTATCAAGTAAGCGTCAGAATAACTGCAGTA
>NW_015645195.1:0-2255 GCF_001515625.1 Sinocyclocheilus rhinocerous
TTGACAACTTTCTGGCAGAGGGCAGCAGATTTTCCTTAAGAATTTTCCTTCCATTTTTCCATTTTCCTTCTATCCTGACAAGTGCTCCAGTACCTGCTGCAGAGAAACACTCCCATAACTGGATATTACCATCTGCATGCTTTTCTGTAGGAATGTTGTTATTTGGATGGTGAGCTATACTGGATTTCCACCAGACGTATCGTTTGGTGTTGAGGCCAAATAATTTAATTTTAGTCTCATCTGACTTCAGAATCTTCAAGGGTTTTGGCAAAGCTCAGTCATGACTGCATGTGGCCTTTCTTGAGGAGTGGCTTTTTTCTTGCAACCCTCCCATACAAGCCACATGTGTGGAGAATTTTATATTGTTGTCACATGCACACAATGACCACTCTTTGTCATAAATTCCTGCAAGTGATTCAGAGTTGCTGTAGGCCTTTTGGTCACCTCTCTGACCAGTTTCTTCCTGGCTCTTTCATCCAGTTTGGAGCGACGTCCTGATCCAGGGAGGGTATGTGTTATACCAAATACATTCCACTTCTTAATAATAGACTTCACTGTGCTTCTAGGCATTTATAAATTCTTTGCATTTTTTTTTGTATCCATCTCCTGACTTGTGCCTGTCCACAACTTTATCCCGGAGATCTTTTGACAGTGCCTTACCACCCATTATTGATTGTTTGCTTCAGTTGCACTACCAAGGACTGAAATGCTCCAGGAAAGCTCTTTTCATGCTGAGCTAATCAAAATGTGACCCGTGCTGGCAAAATGAGTCAGAATGTGCACGGGCTAATTTTGAGCTACACGCAAAAAAAGTGAAAAATGTAGATTTTAGTCAAATTTTAGGTTTTCACAAAGATGAGTTCATTAAGCCCTCGTCTAGCAATCCCAATGCTCCAAATAGTAATTAAACATCTAAAATTATCTTTATATGTATGTTTTCTGAGAGGAGTACCTTTTCTCCGCTCGTTTCTCGTGCTGACTGACATCCGAAGCGCCTGCATAAAGGGATCCCGATACATATACACAGAATTACAGTATTTAAGCATTCACACAAACATAATCTGTTATGTCTTAAGTGAACGTTTGGGGAACTGTTGGGGGAAAACATCTGATGTGTAACATTATATTAGATCCATTAGGTGCATTACAGTAGGTCTTAATATATAGGCAATCTGTCTCAATGTTAATCTAAAATTAAAAGAAAAAAGTGAATCACTTACTGCTCTTGATTGAACTGCTTTTTCAATTTATTTGTAATGAACACACTAAAGGGATTTTTAAATTTGATTATTTGTTTTTCTTGAATGCTTTTGTTTAGATGTAAAATGAAAAAGGTAATGCACTATTTTTTTTTCTTATATTTGTTCAGTTTTTTTTTTTATCTTTTCTTATTTATAACAACATAGATTAAATAAAAAATAGCTATATTGTGAATATTAATATAGTAATTATTATTAAGAAAAGAAGTGGAGGAAAAGATGCAACGTTGCAGGTGATTTTGCTTTGGAACCTTCAGAAAACTTTAACTCGATTTTTCTCAAAATTGACTTTGCTGACTATCGACTTCAAACAGGTGTAGCTCAGTCATTTTTCGTCATACATCATACATAATTTTGAAGCTCTTTTAATGGAGACCGTGAAAATGAAAATAACTAATTTTTTAAAAATTGCTCATTGTAATTAAATTGCATTTTGCCAGCACAGGTCACAAATGATGACAGCTGATCACGCCATTGAGAAGGTGATTAGTTACACCTGATTGAGTTTACAAGTCATTTTTAGGAGGGGGGTGATCCTTTTTCCTCCTCAGTGATTCTGTTTTTTTTTTTTGACATGTTGGTGTTATATCTTTTACTTGGATATTATAAGTTGCACTGAGTAAAACAGCTGGATAAAACAAAAACTAATTTCAGGCTGCAAAGCAACAAAATGTGATTAATTTAAAGGGGGATGATTCTTTTCTATACCCACTGTAGATGTGTTTGACCTGCAGCCATTGTGTTTTGTTTTCTCCCTTTAACCAAACGTTTGTATGTCTGCCTGACAAAAGATTTCATGCAGTTTATTTTTAAGCAAATTCACTCTGCATTGACAAGATGATTCAATATGATGAAACAAGAATCTCCTTTCTTTTGGCTAGGTTACTTCTACTTTTTTTAATACCTGAGTAAAATTTAAATGGTAACATAAAAATGTTGTTTCTTGAAAGAGCAAGATTGTCACAGAGAAAATTACAATTAAGTAAGCTCATTGTG
>NW_015645196.1:0-2609 GCF_001515625.1 Sinocyclocheilus rhinocerous
GAGCACTGCCTAAAAGCTGCTATGTGACAAGGTGTATAGTAAACAAGCTAAAAACCCCACAACTACGTTTTTATAAGCTGTCGACCCAAAACACGAGCGTTTAGGAACTGGCATAAAGTTGGCTTGAAGTTGGACGTTCGATATTCGCAAATTTAGGGACCGTCTCTAAAGTTATTGGTACTTCAATAGCATTTGAGAATAATGACTTACAGTCATAAAAACAACTGTAAATTGTTCATCTAGGTGTCAACTAAAATGCACACATTTTTGATATTTATTAAAATAAACTGTAAATCATTTCTTAAAATATGCTACTTTTTCACAACCGAATGGGCTCAAACGCAAATTTAAGGCTCAATAGCATTTGAGGAAAATGAATTACAGTCATAAAACAAGCTGTAAACTGTTAATCTAGGTGTCAACTACAATGCACATCTTTTACATTTTTGATATATTTTTTAAACTACTTCTTGGAGAAATTACAGTAACTAATTGGCAACAGTTCACTAGTAACTTACTATGATTATATGTTTTACTAAAAATACTGTTTTATTTTACAGTGTCATTTAACTTTATTTTAAAATTAATAAGTTTAATATTCTTTAACTGTAAAATATTTTATTATTGTATTAGTTTTTTGGTCTTTTCTTCAGTAATGCATTGTAAAATATTAGAATATTTACTGTTATACTAAAATTTACTGTATTTGATTTGGTTCACTTTTTTGTTACTGTAAAACTACATTGTGCCTCATTCATTCATTCATATGTGTAGAAATTGTCAAATTAATGTATTTCAGAAGTTCCATTAAACAACATTGAAAAAACAACAATGACAACTGTGATGCTTCATAATTTTTATTGTTCAATTATTATCTTTTCAATAATATTTTCATATTTTCCCAAGACCACCTCCAAAAGTAGCATTTTTTTTTACATATGATTTACAGTAGACTTTAATAAAGTCAATCAAAAATGTAAAAGGTGTGCATTATAATTGAAACCTAGATGAACAGTTTACAGTTGTTTTTATGACTGTAAGTCATTCTGCTCAAATGCTATTGAGCTTTAAATTATGGCATATTTTGCATTTGAGCCCATTCGGTAGTGAAAAGTAGCATTTTTTACATATGATTTACAGTTTAGTTTAATAAATATCAAAAATGTAAAAGGTGTGCATTATAGTTGACACCTAGATGAACACTTTACAGTTGTTTTAAAACATTTTCCTCCCTCCTTTGTCCTCCTCCTCCCCCTTTTTCATCAACTCTAACAGCTGAAAACTTTGCCACGTTCTTCATTAATAAAATTCGAACCATCAGTGCACAATTTTCCACACCACAATCTGTCAAGCACATCTTACCAGCAAACATACACCCGCTCGCATCCTTCTCTTCACTCTCTGAGGCAGAAGTCTTTCTAATCATCCTACTACTTGTCCGCTTTATCCTATTCCATTTCATCTCCTTCAAGCCATTTCTCCTGCAGTTGTACCTGCACTCACTCACATCATTAACACATCCCTTCACACTGGTGTTTTCTCCTCAGCATTTAGATGGGCTCGTATAATCCCACTACTTAAAGGGTTAGTTCACCCCAAAATGAAAATTAGCCCATGTTTTACTCACCGTCAAGGCATCCTAGCAGTATATGACTTTCTTCCTTCAGACAAATCCAGTCATAGTAAAACGTGCCTCACACGGCTCCGGGGGGTGAACGAAGACCTTCTGTAGCGAATCCATGCATTGTTGTAATAAAAATATCCATATTTAAAAACGTATAAACACGTCTCTGTCACTTCCTCTAACTGTCGTACGCGCGTTCACAAGAGAGTGCCTTTCCGGCGGATAACGTAGGACGTATGCTTAGCGTGAGCAGTGACGAACGCGGAGGCGCAGAGGAGAGGACACAACAAAACAGCAGTCGCGATTTAGAAGTACAAATCAAGGATTTTTTAAGAAAAATGTCGGATGATTTCGATATAAGCCAAGAGGAGATTGATTTTTTGGGCCAGCCATATATGTATGAACCAGAGTATACCGACCAGGAACTCCGGGAGGTGAAGAAGGCTGCAGCAGCAGCGGCACAAACTGCAGAACTAGGTAGACAGAGAGCTCAGGAAACGTGGTGGTGCTCATGCAGTAGATGTGAAGAAATGCCAACGGAGGTTGAGAGTGTTTGCTGCAACGAATGGGCGATTGGAATGCCTCCTTTGGAAGTTGATGAGGCTGCTGGTGAGAGAACTGAGCGCTCCTGTGTGACAGAACATGAAGGCTTTCTGCCTTTGTTGAGTCAAAGTGTACTTGAAGGGGTATTCTCCTTACCTCGTATAAACTGGAGGCGTCGACCAAGGCCTGAAGGACCTGGTGGTACAATGTCTGTGGAGTAAGTACTGTGTTTGTGTAATTATTGTACTGATGTTGGTGTCGCGGATTAACTATATTATTCACTCTATGCATTTGTTTTACAGTCAGCTCAGGTTGGTGGCATACCGAGTTGTGCTTGAATGGATGTTGAAAGGAGAAAAACTTGGAAGAGGTAACAGGAAGGTTCTTCCCTCCTGTGTTGTTCACGCCATAAGGGTAAGATACCCATCCCAGTCTGGATCCT
>NW_015645197.1:0-1872 GCF_001515625.1 Sinocyclocheilus rhinocerous
CGTATTTATACCGATTTCATCAGGCTCCGAAAATTCTTCAAAAAACCCCACTAAGAATGGCCTTCTCAGCTGCCATAGTTGCAACTCTTGCGTCATCAGAACAGGGTGTTCAACACACCACCGTTTCCATTTAAAAAACGTTTTGCACCGTTTTGCCAAGGCTGAACGCAGCCCTGATCATAGCTGTACAGCCCTACTGGGCATTCTGGTAAAATGATGCTACCCTCTCATTCACTGATCTGCTCCCCGCTCTGATAATACTGAATAAAAATAACATTTATATTTAATATTAATATATTTTCTTTCCAATTTTGTGTTACTTTCAATAAAAGTGTGGTTGTTTCATTGGCTTGTGTTTTTTAAATTCAGATGTCTTACAAAATTAGTTGATATTATTTAATAAAATAATAAATAATTATTACAAAGCATTTTCGGTTTTCGGCCAAATGCATCCAGAATTTTCGGTTTTGGCCCAGACTTTTTATTTCGGTGCATCCCTAAACTTAATAAATCTTTCATGTGAATTAAGATCCCTCAAATATATTTAATGATAAAGGGAATATGAGAGACTGAAATTATTATAACTTTCCCCAAAGCACATTCTCAATCATCTTACCTTAGGCCATAATGAGGTAGAGCTGAGAGCAGCAGCACTTTAGGATTTAAAATCAGTTTGGTATCTCGTCAAAACAATTGAGTGGATTTATTATCAAACTAAATTTTAAAAAAAGCTTCAATACTCAAGATTCTGATATATAAATTCAAACACAATTTTTGATAACGTTTAAGTAATAGCCATTTACATGTACATAAGATTACACAATTGTATTAAATGAACATTGAAAATGCCCACTGTGTTTTGTTCATAATTAGCCCAACTAAACCATATTGTCTCACCAGGACATTATTTAAACGCAGCAGAAATATAAGCAAAGCTTCTCACTTCTAACATTTGCTGAGCATCTGCACAGCGTCAACGGACACCGGAAACAGCTGACGGACTGATCCACTGTCATGTAGGGGTGACTATGTGAGCGATTGGAATAACTTCATTCAGACATACAATAAATATCCGTGATTCCACTTTATAATAGGAACCTTTTAACAAAAGAACTTGTCCTTCTGATATCTTTCATTTACTATATGACAGCTTGTGCGTGTCCAACAGAAGCGTGTCAAGTTCACACCGCCGTGTCATCAGATGGTTCAGTCCGAGGATGGCCGCTGCTGCTGTCGGGATAAATAAACAGGCGAGCGCAGCGGCGATGGATGCGTGTGTGAGACACGGCCGCGGTACAGCCGCTAATGCGGTGAAGGTATGACGCATATGACATAAATAACCACTGCACTAGAGGTTAAGCTCATAAAAATCATGTGGTGGATAGTATTTTTGTCCTGCTGGAGTTCAATGAGCTGCTGCAGGGTGTTAGCACGCTAATGATAGCAACATTCAACACTGTCACTGCGTTCTTTATGTTAAACACTGTTACACACTCATATATAAACCTATGGCATTCATTAAACATCAAGTGTTATGGAATATTGTGTTGTATTGATAAATGCACAGCTTTGACAGCAATGGCACTGAGTGAGTTAGCTGGTTAGCTAAATGTTCAACTGGTCTGAGTAACGTTACTAGAAGGGAGGCTGTGTCTCAAAACCTAAGGTGCCTATTTAGGCTCAAATTATACACTTTTTGAGAAATTGAAAAGCTGTTGTTATGAAATTATGGTTGAATGAGTTGTGCTCAAGGCGTATTCATGTATAACCGACGTGTATGTTGCTGCATAATAACATTGGACTGGACATGATTGTAATTTACTGAAGTATATATTCACTTTTCATGCCAAACGATAGTGGGGTGTTTAATTA
>NW_015645198.1:0-274 GCF_001515625.1 Sinocyclocheilus rhinocerous
GCTAACAACATGCTAGTCACATGGTAATCATGCTAGCGACATGCTGGTCACTTGCTAATCATGTTAGAAACATGCTAGCGATATGCTAGTAACTTGCTGCTTATCTGAACATTCCGTCAAACTCCAACTGTCAAAATTCAAATCTAAACACACTGAAGCCCATTAGACTCAATCAGACTTCCCTTCTATGTACTATTTCTAACCCATTCAAACTAATCTATCTATCTATCTATCATCTGACTATTTCTATCTATCTATCTATCTATCTATCTAT
>NW_015645198.1:712-1082 GCF_001515625.1 Sinocyclocheilus rhinocerous
TAGCAACCGCCTGAGTACCTTAGCAACCGCATAGCAACACCTTAGCCACTGCCCGGGTACCCTAGCAACCGCATAGCAACACCTTAGCAACTACCCGGGGTACCCTAGCAACTGCATAGCAACACCTTAGCAACTACCCTAGGTACCCTAGCAACATCCTAGCAACCACCCCGAGTACCTTAGCAACCGCATAGCAACACCTTAGCAACCATCCTGGGTACCCTAGCAACAACCTAGCAACCACCCCGAGTACCTTAGCAACCGCATAGCAACACCTTAGCAACTGCCCGGGGTACCCTAGCAACCGCATTGCAACACATTAGCAACCACCCCGGGTACCCTAGCAACCGCATAGCAACACCTTAGCAAC
>NW_015645199.1:0-510 GCF_001515625.1 Sinocyclocheilus rhinocerous
TCTAAAATATGAGACACCAATGTTTCAGGAGTTTAGGACACGGAATAGGACACGTTTATACCATAACTGTTTTATTTCCTATTTGGGTTTATGTATATGTTTTTTTTTTAGATTAACTGTTAGATGCCTGTGTTTCCTGTCATACCTATGCAAAGATTTGATTTCAAAAACAGTATCATAGCTATTAAACTATATCTTGTTATGATTTAAAATCTGTATTTAACCTCAGAACGATCTCAAAGTAAAAAGTGGTGCTAAGGTCTGATTTTGTGGTGGCTGTGCTTTAAAATTTAATTATTATCATCTTAATTCAAGTGATGAAGGATTTTGAAAGTCTGACAGTAATTACAACCCCAATTCCAGAAAAGTTGGGACGTTTTGTGAAATACCATATTTGTTCATTCTCTTTAACCTTCATTTAACTGGTTTAAATGTTTGAAATGTTTCAAAAGTTGAAAACATTAGTTAGAAATTTAGAAAAGTAATCAAAAAGTAACCAAATGTAATCAG
>NW_015645200.1:0-360 GCF_001515625.1 Sinocyclocheilus rhinocerous
GTCAATCTGTCCCTCTTTTAGGGTATGCTTACTTGAGGAAGCTCCAGGAGTTTTTTTTATTCTTTTTTTTTTTTCAAATAAATTCTAATATCACTCATATTTTCATTGTGTCATTGTGAGCACATATGGATGTTCTGGGGTAATTCATGGGGTAGTAGGTGGGGATGCCATTAAAAGAAATGGTGTAAGGGCCAAACCCTTAATCATCATAAAGGTGACATATTTAGTTGACATGCATAAGTACATGTAGGCTTAACAAGGACAATGTAAAATATGTATTTTATTTCAGTTGGAAGTAGATGCCATCTTAAGGATTTTAAGGTAACAATGTCATTTTGTGGAAAAACAAATTATTCAAAG
>NW_015645200.1:419-584 GCF_001515625.1 Sinocyclocheilus rhinocerous
GAAGGAGTCTTTAATACACATATTTTAGAAGTTGTAATTCTGTATGAGTAAGTGTAAGTATACTTAAACTGGGCCGACACCACCGGCATTGGGCCACACGTCGGTGTGATTGTGGCCCAGTGCTGGTGGTGTCAGCCCAGTTTCAGTACCCAGACTCGGGCCAGT
>NW_015645201.1:0-151 GCF_001515625.1 Sinocyclocheilus rhinocerous
ACTTAATTATGCCCATTAAAATGTATTTTACAAGTTTTTGTTACGGTCACTGTTAATTTTTCTCTCTCTCTATGGTAGCCTACATCATCTTCAATTTAATAGCATTAGAGCTGCTCCATTGCAGCGGCTTAGTACTGTAATCACGCGATTT
>NW_015645201.1:410-535 GCF_001515625.1 Sinocyclocheilus rhinocerous
ACAGGCTGTTAGTTTCACTTTCGCCAGAAAGTCGTGTATGCTTAAGGGTAAAAATAAACGACGTTTATAGTGAATGCCCGTATAAATTGTCTTATATTTACGATTTAGTTTTAATCCAAATGATG
>NW_015645202.1:0-120 GCF_001515625.1 Sinocyclocheilus rhinocerous
TACTCCACCGCCGATTTGCTAGAGGCAGTGGCACCGGCTACAACAGCTCCAGAGGTGGCGGCTTGCGCTGCAGAACCTCCCGAGGTAGCGGTGTCCGCTGCTGTGCTCCCAGAGGCCATG
>NW_015645202.1:946-1044 GCF_001515625.1 Sinocyclocheilus rhinocerous
CTGTCACGGCTATGGAGGCCGTCTGTGAATCCTCGTCCTGCCCTGTCATGGCTATGGAGGCCGTTTGCGAACTCCCTGCTCATCCTGTCACGGCTATA
>NW_015645203.1:0-616 GCF_001515625.1 Sinocyclocheilus rhinocerous
AATCACGATAGGTCTACAAATGAAATAAATTGCTTTTTAGTTTTTAACACACAGTAGGGCTTTTAAGAGATTTTTTATTTTTTACCAATTATCCAAATAATGTTTAATCCTAGAAAGCTATTATCATCAGAGGACACATGAGCATAACGGTTAGCAGATCAATGAATGAGAGAGATTTACCACACCTTGTTACAACACAGTAGGGCTCTTGCAGACAGAAACAATGCTGTACTACATCGATGTTTCCTGTCAGCTCGATTTTTGAGTGGACTTTGCTGTTCCGATGAGCATGAACGCGAGCGACTGAGCGGAGCACACACACGCATAGAGCGGGAAAATACACAGAGCATCACACCACGTGAAAGTGAAACCTGAGCGGTGAACTCATTTTCGGCAGCCGGAATTTCGGTGCATCTCTAATTATTGGCGACATTAGAAATGGATATTATATAACAGGTGCTTTTTTGAACATTTTAGCAATTTAAAAATATAAAAAAAAAAATGATTATTTACACACCCACGCATCGGGATAACACACACACGCATAGAGCGGGATAACACACACACGCAAAGAGCGGGATAACACACACACGCATAGAGCGGGATAATACACACA
>NW_015645204.1:0-427 GCF_001515625.1 Sinocyclocheilus rhinocerous
AGATCGTAACCCTAACCCTAAGCATAACTTCATTAAACTACAAATGCCAGCGCCACTTTTTTTTCGCATTCTAGCGATAGAATGGCAGAGGCTTATGGGTAATGTAGTTTAAAATGTTTAATAATAAAATAAGGGAAAATACAATCTTTTTTGAACAAAGGGTCATCTAAACACGTTCATTGTGCAAACATTTATGACATATTTAAGAGGCAGGCTGAAATTTTACTTCATTGTACTATCACACAATGTCAATGTGTCATTCAGTAAGACAAGGTGCAGTGTGTGGTTTATGGTGCAAAAGCCATACAATTCATGCAATGCAAAGAATCTTAATATAAAAGACCTAATTTGTGTCTCTGTGTCAAATATTCCTCATCTTTGGCCTCCTCAGGTGCTAAACATCAGTAATGTGCATGCTCATCTTGCT
>NW_015645205.1:0-773 GCF_001515625.1 Sinocyclocheilus rhinocerous
GTCGTGCATGGTTCTATTAAATCTTTCGCACTGGGAGTTACCCTGCGGGTGATACGGAGTTGTACGACTCTTTCCGATTCCATAGACTTTACACAGTTCTTTGATGACATTTGTTTCGAAACACAGACCTTGGTCGGAATGTAGTCATGCAGGACAAGCATAGTGGACAAACCAATGCTGCACAAGGGCTTTTGCCGTGGTGTGGGCAGTCTGATTTCTGGTTGGCACTGCTACCGTGAAACGAGTGAACATGTCAGTTAAGACGAGGACATTTTAATATCCTCCCACAGATTCCTCCAAGACCGTATAATCCATAGCAAGGCCTTCCAGCGGGGCAGATACATTAGTGCATGTCATTGGGGCTCGTATTTTAGGAAAAACATCCTTTGCGAGGGCACATCTCTTGCATTCCTGAATCCAGTTTTGAATGTCTTTACTCATTGTCGGCCAGTAATAGCTCTGCCTCATGCGCTCCAGCGTGCTTCTTTCTCCAAAATGGCCACAATGATCATGTTGACTCTCGTACACTTTGTAACGCAAGGGTTCTGGAACCACTAATTGACAAATTTCTTCTCCGTCCCGGGGATCAAAGATAGTACGGAACATCACTCCTTTTGTAAGCTTGAGTCGTATGAATTGTCTAGCAAGCTTTTTTAACTCAACATCCATATTGCGCTGCTCGACTGGACTCAGGTTCTTGTTGGTTAGTACAGCACGGTAGATAGGACCTATATGAGGGTCGATCTTTTGTTGCTCTCCTATATCACTCCAGC
>NW_015645206.1:0-1303 GCF_001515625.1 Sinocyclocheilus rhinocerous
CAGAGATCCAGTTTGATTGTCCAGCTTCAGTCTGTCTCTAAATCTACCATCAGTATCATTATATGTGGAGACAATTTGCTTCTTTTTCTTTATTCTAGCTATGAGAGACTTTCCAGCTCCATATTTCCACAGTATGTCATCGCTTTTATGTATTTGAGTAACACCAGTGTGTAAAGTAGCAGAATCTCCCTCCATCACTGACACTGACTCACCAAACACACCTGGAGAATATAAAAAGATTTTTACAGAGATTAAAGCTTCTGATGGTTTACAAAGCAAATACACATACAAATACAAATCAGCTTCATTCACATGTGAAGTTGAGAACAACAGAAACAAAATGTAAAATATCTACGGTCTTTCAAAACAGCTATTGTAAACTACTAACTGTTACCATAATAAAGAGACTGTTGCGGCAGCGTTATTTAATGGATTAAACACATATGTATATACATAATGCACAAATCTGTACATAATTTTTTTCTGACCCAGATGTATATCACATTAGTATTATTTTTTTTCTCTTAGTCTTGCTTATTTAAATGTTCTCTCTGTACTCGTCTTCTATATGTATATGTGTGTACCTAGAGCTCCTGAAAAACCACAACACAACAAAGTGTTTTTGTGCACACTTGACAAATAAAGCTATAATAAGTGAATAAAGAGTTTACATGAAAGTAAAAGGGTTGAAGTTAATCTATATTAAATGTGAATTAAGACTAGGATCAAAATGATGTTTTAAATGTAAGTGTACTCATTTCAAAGTTTCAAGTTTGGTGCAGCAGAATTATTAGATAAACCTTGATTTAATGTAGATTTAAGCTTAATCCTTATTGGTGTAACATCCTAACTCCTCAAGTTGTTGTAACGTGTAGAGGATAATTAATGTTTAAAGTTTAAAAATGTTTTGATATTATTTTATGATAATTATTGCAGATTGAAAGTACTGGATATTTTATTTGAATAAATGGGAGATTTTGATCATTAGATCACTGAATAGTCTCCTATGCACTATAAAGTTCTTGCGCTTTTTGAGTAGTACAGATTTGCGACATTTGTAGATGTTTATGATCACTGCAGACGTATTATTAAATATGTTCTATAAAGAAAAGATGCCAGATATTTGAAAAGTTCACACTTTCTGAACATTTACACTGAAGCGATTTCCATTATTTTCATGACCTTTTCCAGATCTGGAAATGTCAATGTAAACTTCCTAACCCTAATCCCAACCGTCACCTAAATCTTGTTTTATATTCATACAAAATTCACAATTCTTTTGGTACATAACAGGAGATGAGAA
>NW_015645207.1:0-161 GCF_001515625.1 Sinocyclocheilus rhinocerous
CTAAAGCACACCTGACAAAACCTAGCTCCACACTCTGTTTTGATCATGTAGTAGTCTCTAGCCCTTATTCTCAACACAAGTTTGCCAAAATGTTGCAAATGCTCAGACTAACTGCCCAGATTGCAGACCAAAGAGGACTGGCCAGGCGTTGTGAGGAACAC
>NW_015645207.1:409-510 GCF_001515625.1 Sinocyclocheilus rhinocerous
AGCAGAATGGAGTTACAGGAGGAAATCAATAGACTTCAAAAGGCTCTGACAAGGCTACCTGGAAAAGGTAGCCAGAAAGGACCTGGAAAGGAAACTTTCCC
>NW_015645208.1:0-321 GCF_001515625.1 Sinocyclocheilus rhinocerous
GTGTAATAGCGCCCCCTAGTGTATAACAGTGAAAACACGAAAAGTTGTAAAAACTCGTTTTTGGCGGGGAAGCTTTGTCTTCTAAAAGACGAGATAACTCGTCAATGGCGGGGGAAGAGGTAAAGGCACAATATGTAAGTTTTCGCCGCTAGAGGGCGTGTATTCAGAACAAACAAAGAAACAAAGACGTAGCTTGATGACACCGTGACTGAGTGTGGAATCATGGGAGTTGTTATCTTCATCACCACAGCCGATCCAATCCGATGGGACTCGGGCAGAAGTCATGTTCATGAATGAGCTAATGTATTAAAGATTTATTAA
>NW_015645208.1:373-535 GCF_001515625.1 Sinocyclocheilus rhinocerous
GGCTGAGGCTGAAAGCCGTCGAAGCAAAACGAGGCTGCTGAACGAGCGTGACACACAGCTCGAAAGCAGCGGACCTTTTATTATGCCACAGTCGAGCGCTTCCACTCCTTTCGGTCATGCTTATGTGGGGTAAAGCATCGCTGTTTTATCATACTAGATACA
>NW_015645209.1:0-1272 GCF_001515625.1 Sinocyclocheilus rhinocerous
AACAAAATCAGTGCTTGGGATCGCACATAGCTAAATATAAAGAAAATAAAATACTGAGTAGCCCTATAATCAGTGTTGGGAAGGTTACTTTGGAAATGTAATAGGTTACAGATTACAAGTTACCCTACTTAAAATGTAATAAGTAGTGTAATTTTTCAATTACTTTATTAAAGTAATGTAACTGATTACATTTGATTACTTTTCTAAATTTCTAATGAATGTTTATTTGCAACTGTTAATAATTTTCAAACATTTACACCATGCAGGGTTAACCTTACAGTAGTGCTCAACACTGTCAGACTTTCAAAATCCTTCATCACTTGAATTAACACTATAATACTTTAATTTTAAAGAAGACATTGGATGCAAAATATCTTCATTTGCATATAAATGTGTCTTAGTTGTACGAAGTACATCATTTTCTCCACGTTCCAGCAGCTGTAGCGACAATGTCTTCAATGCAGGTGTTTTGTAGTTTTGTGATGTAGAAGAACATAATAATCTTAATTTTCTCCCGACATCAGAGCCACTAAGGACGCAGTGCATTCGTTTTGTTTTTAATGGTAATGCGCCACTGAATACACCTAAATTCGTTTATGTCTGCGCAAATCATTTTACTCCAGACTGCTTTCTGAACGAGGGACAATTCAAGGCAGGTTTTGTTAAAAAGTTAAAATTCAAGGATAGATCAGTACCCCATGTTCGTGATCCAGCTGCACCTCCAGAAGAAGTAAGTCTGGCACTTTATATTTTTTATGATTATTTGCAAATCGCCTTTGCTCTGCCACAGAAGAAAGGGGCGGGTGAGCAGAGCTCATTAGCATTTAAAGGGACATGCCCCAAAATGAGTCGCTGTGAACAGAGCAAGGTAAAAAGGATGTTGTTTTACACGACCACTGAGGAATTTTAACCAAAGTATGTTGCAGACCGTTCATGAAGACCCTAAAGAATCATACCAACTTGTGGAAGATCAATGTCCCCTTTGAAGCACAGCCACCACAAAATCAGACTTACTTTGAGATCATTCTGAGGTTAAATACATATTTAAAAACTTACTTTGAGATCATTTTGAGGTTAAATACATTTTTAAAATCATAACAAGAAATATTTTATTAGCTATGATACTGTTTTTGGAATCAAATCTTTACATAGCTATGACAGTAAACACTGGAATCTAACAATGCCTTGGAAAAAAACTTAATTTAAAAAAAAAAAATTAAGCATAGCTATGCATAAACCCATATAGGAAATAAAAGAGTTATCGAATAAGCA
>NW_015645210.1:0-602 GCF_001515625.1 Sinocyclocheilus rhinocerous
TTTCATTCGTTTCATCTGCAATTTCTGAGGCCCCAAACATAAGTAATGCAATACTTCTCACACAGAATGTTTAAAGCAAAAGTTTAAGTAAGGAATAATTGACGACGGGCCTTTGAATTATTAGAAAAATAATGCACACCCGAGGTGGTGATGCGGCCACGACGCGAAGCCTTGGGTGTGAATTATTTTTCTAATAATTCAACGGCCCGGAGTCAATTATTCCGCTTATACTACGGTTACCACACCTCAATACATCGATCAGATGATATATTTAAAGGGATTCGTCCGGTTTTTGTACTTAAATCGCTATTGTGAGTAGGATTATTTCTTCCGCATCTCATCCAACGCCTCTTTTGCTAGTTCCAAAACGTCATTTTAAAGCTGGTAATATGACGCGAAGCGGAGTTAATTTCTTCCGCATCTCATCCAACGCCTCCGTTGCTAATTACAAAATGTCATTTTAGAGCTAGTAATGGAGGCTTGAGCCGTTGATAGCAGACTAATGCAGATATTAATGAAGTTATTAGAAAGAGAGAGAGAGCTCGTGTGTATTACCTCTCTGAGTCTGTGTCTCTCTCAAAATTGTTCGGCAGCAGCGTCTC
>NW_015645211.1:0-1051 GCF_001515625.1 Sinocyclocheilus rhinocerous
TGATTGTTTATGTTAGGCTTTGAACTCCATTGCTACTGAAATGTCCCTAGCTTTCAAAGTCCTTGCAACAGGTGAGGCTCAAACTCACAACCTCAGCATTGCTCTGCTGCGTACTGCCTTACAAGTACCGCACGCTGACCGATTGTGCCACTGGAGCTGCCGACCAGTTTCGCCACTGGAGCTGTCAACTCAAATGCATATTATCAATCACTACGGTCTTTAGTTAGACTGATTTTAAAAACTACACCGTGACCTTTCTTTTAAGTGATAACAAGAATAAAATTTTCAACTGATCATTTATGTTAGGCTTTGAGCTCCATTGCTACTGAATTGTCTCTCAATTTATAAAAACTTGCTCCACGTGAGCTTCGAACTCAAAACCTCCGCATTGCTCTGCTACATACTGCCTTATAAGAATCACGCACAGACTGATCGCGCCACTGGAGTTGCTGACCATTGGCACCACTGGAGCTGTTCACTCAAATGCATATTGCCAAATACTATGGTCTTTAGTTAGACTGATTTTAAAAACTACACCATGACCTTTCTTCTAAGTGATAACAGAAATATAATTTTCAGCTGATTGTTTATGTTAGGCTTTGAACTCCATTGCTACTGAAATGTCTCTAGCTTTCAAAATCCTTGCACCAGGTGAGGCTCGAACTCACAACCTCGGCATTGCCCTGCTGCGTACTGCCTTATAAGCAACGCGCACTGATCTGTATTGCTCTGCTGCATACTGCCTTATAAGTACTGCACGCTGACCGATTGCTCCACTGGAGCTGTTGAT
The DNA here is from genome assembly GCF_001515625.1 of Sinocyclocheilus rhinocerous. Taxonomy (NCBI): domain Eukaryota; kingdom Metazoa; phylum Chordata; class Actinopteri; order Cypriniformes; family Cyprinidae; genus Sinocyclocheilus; species Sinocyclocheilus rhinocerous. The sequence continues at coordinate 791 of NW_015645211.1, forward strand.
GCGAATGCATATTACCAAATGTCATGTGAGAAATCCAAACTGGATTGGTCAATTTTAAGGCCAGACCACTGAGGTTGAATACACAAGCCAGTCCCACTTCATGGAAGGCTAGCACACAAGCTACCAAATGTTAGCGCGTCAATTGAAGATGGGCATTCAATAGTTGGCTGCTTTTCAATTAGACTGACCTTTCACAACCCCCCATGAACTTTCTTCTAACTGATTACGGACATCTCATTTTCAAACCACTCTTTAATGATA
>NW_015645212.1:0-147 GCF_001515625.1 Sinocyclocheilus rhinocerous
CGTATTTAAATCGTCTTTTTGCAGTTTAATATTCACAGACACGGTATGTATATATATATATATATATATTTATGTACTGACCTGTTTTTTATTTATTCATCAAAAATAAGACAAATTCCATGAAATTCCGCGTTATACAGTAAATTC
>NW_015645212.1:423-532 GCF_001515625.1 Sinocyclocheilus rhinocerous
TACTAACTTTTCAATCTGCTACGTTACTGACTGTACTGACTGTACTGACAGACACCTTGTCCGCGATGCGACAAAGCGACCGTTGAAAATCATTTGAACTTTGTGTCAG
>NW_015645213.1:0-1651 GCF_001515625.1 Sinocyclocheilus rhinocerous
ATTTTCGATTGATTGAGCGTGCATAACCAGCGCCTGTTTACATGCCCGTTATGTATATCTGCCGTGAAATTCTATAATCACTTTATTTCTACTGTTCTCATGTTCTACGTTGAGACAGATTATTGTTTTAGTTCATCTGTCTATTGTGAATTGCAAGTATAAGTGTGTTAATGAAGATTGTGGTTAAATGGCCTATTCAGATGCTAATATGGCAATCCATTGAGCTGTAGCATTTCACTGATTTCCAGTAATATTGATAGTGTCAAATTATTGGATTTGAAGTTTGTATTATTCACTTTATTGTATTTGTTATCTTTGTACAGACCACACCTATTACATGCTCCATAGCACAGTAAAGTCATCAAAGAAAGAACTGTTGTTGACTGAGTTCCTGGGTTCTGACCAGCCCACCAGGGCAAGTGATCCCTTCCACAGTCCTTTAAAGATAAACTCAACAATCAGTAGATTTCCATCTCTTAAAACCTTTGCCATATGTATGTCGCCAATCTGGTTTCGCAAAATAGTTGTCAATTTCACTGAACTCATTGATGATATTCCCTTCTCCTCGCCGAATCTCAATATCATTTTAAATTTCAAACTTTCATGGTCACTCTCTTCTACTCCTCTTTCAAAACTTCGACTATGCCTGGTTTTCTTTGCTCTAATCCCTTCAAAAGTATTTTCTCTTTTCTCCCTCATTCTTCCGCTTCCTTGACTTGTTTCCATACTATCATCACTATATCAGAATCTCCCACTCTGGTCCATTCACAACACAGCTGTGCTTACCCACCACCGCATACTTCTTTTCATTTGACTTTCCCATTCTTATTATTTTTCCGCTTTTCTGATCTCCAGTTGATAAACATGCTTTTCTTCCAAGATCATCGGTTAAATTTCCACGATTTTTTAAATTTAGAACTCTTGCCATTGCCAACCAGCGTCCAAAGATGCCACCTCAGAGCGACGCTTCCCACGTCACACCCCCGCAACACCATGCTTTTCTATGGAGCCAGAATGATCTCAATAATAATTCACGCAAAAGACGCGATGCACACATGCGTAACCCAATTCACATGCATAAGAAATATTTCACGTGCACAAAAATGATATAAAATTTACAAAAACCAATTCACATGCACAAAATAAGAATATATATTCATAAAATACGTTTCACAAATGCAAAACACAATTCACAGATGTACAAATGTGTACAAAATTTTTGAATGTTAAAAATTCACGAGTTTATCATGGGCTGTGAATGTGAATCGTCTTGGATTAGTGTGTGAATTTTGAGACCTTTCTGGCGGCGAACTCCTCCCACGCGGGACACTCGTATTCTTTAGCCAATCAGATTTGACCCTGTCTGTCGACCAATCATAACCCACTGTGGGCGTATGAATCGAGTGCCCTGGGTGTGCCTACCTGAATGCTGACGTCATCAGCGCGAGACCACCGTTCAAGTTATGATTTAGAAGCCAGCGACTGCTTTTTAGAGTATTATGATTTAATATTGGATCAATTATTATGTTTATTTAATAAAGGATCATTATCCACGTGAATACCATACCACATTAAGATATTAGATTCAGAAACTCAGTGTAAAGCATAAAATAATGTTTTTACTGATGGGACATGTGGTAAATAAATATAA
>NW_015645213.1:1763-1949 GCF_001515625.1 Sinocyclocheilus rhinocerous
AACTGTTCATCCCCTGCCACAAGTTATGAGCTGATGTGAATCTAGAAGTTTCATCTGGAACTGTAACTCTTTCTAAACAATCATGTTGCAACCCATTCTTTTTGATAGTTTCAACAGCTTTTTAAGTCATGCATTATTACAAAATTTTTTGTTTTGTTTATAACAGGACCCCATAACTTTGTACAT
>NW_015645214.1:0-1118 GCF_001515625.1 Sinocyclocheilus rhinocerous
ATAATTCCACCCTTATATAATCATGTTAATTCTACTGAAATTGTTTACAAATACTGAGAGTTCTAGTTGGTACATTTTATTTTCAACTTCAGTTTAACATCACGTAAATTCACCTATTTCTCCCAAAATACATACAAGTAAGTCATCGTTAAACTAGGAGATGAATAGAGTGAACTTTACCTACACAACGTTCATCCTATATGAATAAAACACATTGTCAGATTTTATTTGAAAGGATTATTATTGCCGCTTTCCTTGGACACCAATGTATTTAACAAACTCACAAACATCAGTGTGTATTTAACGAATGTCTTTTTTTTCTTCTAGTAATTAATTTAAATGTATGAAACCTAAAATAAACTTTATGTGGTTGAAAACACTGAATAGCGTCACACAAAGCGTTTGAATTTAGCAGTGAATGTTCTAAATACACCGGTGATGGTCCGCATCGAATGGTTAAAATCGATGCATTTTGGGGGGTTGGAGGGGGGCCCCACAGTTGAAATAGTTCGGTTTAGATTGCTTTCTGCATTTAAAATCATATTCCGGAGGTGGAAGGGTGGGTCCTTCAGATCATTGCAGGGGGGCTTCAGAACCTCATGGGGGGGCTAAGCAAAGAATTGTGTTATGAGTCACAGTTTCGAGATAAAAAGTCATGTTGCAGTTGTGAGATACATAAAGCTAAATTTTGAGAAATAATGTTGCAATTACAAGAAACAAAATCACAATTATGATAAATAAAGGAACTTTAAGTTAATAAATAAAATAAATTACTTAATTAGTTTTACTCTAATGGGGAAACTGGCTTCTATAAACAGAGCTTGGCGCATTTCCTCAAGGAGCACATGTGTTCTTAAGTTGAAAAATTTAGGAGCACAATGAAAACTTTTGAAATTGATCAAACAATGGACTTTTAATTACAAACAAGCTGGAAATACACCGGGACTCTTATTTTGAAATGTCTGTGCGTTTACTACAATCATCTACAACATATTACAATGAACACCATAAAGTAAACATTGTAATTCATCAATGGTCATTAAGCCATTATTTAGCATAAACTTGCGGTATTCATTGATTGTTAACTGCTCTGAATCCACGAGAATGTTTTTACTTTG
>NW_015645215.1:0-500 GCF_001515625.1 Sinocyclocheilus rhinocerous
ATCAGTAGTAAAATAGGTCTAAGTGTACATTTGTTCATAGTGTGTCGTGTTCATGTTCACTTGGTCAACGTTTAAACCACCTGCTGCATATGTGACTGTGTTGTTCATCAAGTGTCCAAACCAGTGGAACATTTTATTTGCACGAAACCATGCTGTGTGTAAACCACAAACAAGAGCTGTGCAGATGTTAGATGTTTCAATATGTATAAAAATCTAAAAAAACAATTAGTATGCAAGCCAAAAAAAAAGTAGGCTTTAGTACTTTTATTGAGGTTTGTGCCCTTGATTTCCAGTGGTATGACAGATAATAAAACATAAAACTATAGAACAGCAGAAAATGTCATTGGCTGTAGAGGACAGCAGTGCTCTGCTCTGGGCAATGCCTGGTGTTACCAGGACACATGGAAAAATCCATTTCAGCACACTGAAAGAAAAAGATATTATATATCAATGGCCATATACAGTATGTAAGACATGATGTACAGTCAGCCGGTCATTAT
>NW_015645216.1:0-158 GCF_001515625.1 Sinocyclocheilus rhinocerous
TTGATTGCCTGAAATATTAGCTGATGTAGAAGTTTTGTCATTCAGTGTAATGCAAATTCTCTGTTACATCACAGTGTCATCCATTACACTGAATGACAGTATCACTGTATAAATAACAATTTTAGCATCTTATTTATATTACAGATAAATGAGGAATG
>NW_015645216.1:348-615 GCF_001515625.1 Sinocyclocheilus rhinocerous
TGTGGACCCAGTAGCTTGGGTGGCACTCTTAAAGCCTGTTCACACCAAGAACAATACCTATAAAATAACTATAACAGTAACTATGTTAGCCTCCACACCGATGAACAATAGCACTGTTCATTCTAAGCATGTGCTGCAGATTTGTTGTCTGCCACTGCTCGAGCTCTTTAAAGTTGAATGAATTGTAATTGGCTGTCAATGCTTTTATCATTCATCAGCTGGAAAAAACAAAACAAATCCATCAATATCCAACAATATAAAAGAGAT
>NW_015645217.1:0-504 GCF_001515625.1 Sinocyclocheilus rhinocerous
TAAGTCATTCAATGCAAAATGGTTCATCTAGTTGTCATAAACTGTTGAGCGCATTTCTTACACATTATAATTAGACTTTTTGTAAATTTGGCATGAATTGTGCAGGTGAATCTTGACTTTCACTAATGAAGAGAATTGACAAACCAGTTCTCTGAAATAGCTCAAAGCTGCATCTCATGAATCTTCAGTTGGAAACTTTATACTGTACCGACAGAGGACAACACAAGAGTTACAAATTCTGACAATGGACTTTCTCATTTTCTATTTTCGCCTTTGTGCCCATATTTCATTTTCTTTTCTATATCACAATGACATTGTAATGTTTGTTTTTTTGTCAGACCACTAGTAAAAGCGTAACTGTGAATCCTATCCAGTCTCTTTCAATCAATATCCCAGATACAGTAATATGTAAATGTGTACTTTTGAAATGGATATATGGCACACATAAGAAGTGCAGCCTTTTGCATTTTAATACAGTAACTGTTATCCAAACTGTTGCCATAG
>NW_015645218.1:0-608 GCF_001515625.1 Sinocyclocheilus rhinocerous
AGATTTAACTTATGTTTCATGAGCTTTACACTAAAGAAACAAGTCTTTCACATGAAATATGATAAAATATTGCAGTGTAATATTGTCATTACATATGTGTATTTTGCATTTATATGCAGGTGAAGACTGTGTCTACTGTTGGGGAGGATGCTATTTCATGCCCATGTGAAGACTTTGCAGGACCAGAAGACAACCAGTAAGTCTCTTTTGCTGACGTCTATACAATGGCAGCTAATTGTTAAAGGGTTATTAGTTCATCCCAAAATCAAAATCGTCATCATCACCCTTATTCCGTTCCAAACCCCTAAGACTTTCATTCATCTTCAAAACACAAATGAAGATGTTTTAATGAAAAATTAGAGATTTCTGTTCCTCCATTGACAGTCCACACAACTACTACTTTGATGCTTCAAAAATTTCATAAAAAGATTGTAAAACAAATATGAATCGAACAGTTTAGTCCAGATTTTCTGAAGAGACTCGATCCTTTTATATGATGAACAGATTTAATTTATGCTTTTATTCACATGTAAATATTCATCAGTACACACATCAGATATGGTAAACAAAATACTTGGAAAAAAATGAGGTTGATTTTTGTGTTAAAC
>NW_015645219.1:0-475 GCF_001515625.1 Sinocyclocheilus rhinocerous
GATCATATTTACCAAGGGTGCCAATAATTCTGACCACAACTGTATTTTAGACCCTATTCCATCTAAGTTCCTAAAAGAGGTGCTTCCAAAAGTCATAGATCCTCTTCTGACTATTATTAATTTGTCATTGTCATTAGGATATGTCCCCAAAACCTTCAAACTGGCTGTTATTAAGCCTCTCATCAAAAAACCACAACTTGACCCCAAAGAACTAGTTGATTACAGACCCATCTTGAATCTCCCTTTTCTCTCCAAGATACTAGAAAAGGTAGTATCCTCACAATTATATTCCTTCTTAGAGAAAAATGGTATCTGTGAGGATTTCCAGTCAGGATTTAGACCGTATCATAGTACTGAGACTGCTCTCATTAGAGTTACAAATGACCTGCTCTTATGATCTGATCGTGGTTGTATCTCTATTAGTGCTATAGGATCTTAGTGCTGCGTTCGACACTATTGACCACAACATTCTTTT
>NW_015645220.1:0-688 GCF_001515625.1 Sinocyclocheilus rhinocerous
TGCCATAGAAGCTGTCACAACATATGGCAACATGTTTTGTGACTCAGTGTTCGTGTTGGTGTCAGTGTTCAGGACAATGTCAGTGGCACTGGCACATGTCACAAGTTTTTTTTGTACAAAGAATATAAATATTGTATGAAGAATTTTGATGAATTTGATTTTGTGTGTTCAATGGCACTATAATGTACATTTTGTTGAACATAGTATTGCATGGAGTATACATAAAATTATTTTTTATTTGTGATGGGTTTAAAAGGTTTTTGAAATATGCTGAACATAATATTGCATAGAGTATACATAAAATTATTTTTTATTTGTGATGGGTTTTAAAGTTTTTGAAATATGCTCTCCCCTTAAATATTTTCAGTAATGTAAATTATTTTTTTATAAGTGGAATTAAACCTGGTATTGCCCAAAGCAAACACTGAGACACTGAGGATTCTTTACTGCTTAATAAAATTAATTTCGAGAATGAATATTTGCTTTATGTTATTGCATTTGCTGTGGCACAAAATATTAAGTTTAAAATTATATTGATGGTTCCAATTTTATTAAATTTTATAGTATGAAATTTTGCCCCACCACTTTTGGAGTAGTGGTGCCACCCCTGATAACTATAACACTCATTATCACAGAGATCAGCGAAGGTCACACCTACAGACATCACATTCACACTTAACCCAGGTAC
>NW_015645221.1:0-533 GCF_001515625.1 Sinocyclocheilus rhinocerous
CACGCCTGCCCTAGGAATACTCTTTGTCTTGCCTCATTCATGTCTATTTGCTGTTTATTGACCCATGCATGTTTGTGACCACGCCTGTGAATAAAGCTCTGCATATGGATCCGCACGCTTCCTCTGTTCTCTCCGTAACAGAATACTCGGCCACCATAGGATCCAGCGGCTTCTCGGATGGACATTGGCCAGGTATGGATACAGCAAGAATATTCTTAGCCCTTAGACAGGGCACACGATCGCTGGAGGGCTATATTCAAGAGTATTTAGCCATCGCTCATTATTCAGATCTGCCGGACTGTGTTTTGATGGACTTTTTCTGTGAGGGCAATAAACAACCGCTAAAGTCTAAACTCATTCACGAGGGTCCGCGTTCATCTCTAAGTCAGTTTATGGACTATGCTTTGTTGACTGTTGGTTCATCATGTGGGCGTCGCGGAGGAACGCAACCTCGCACTCACTCGTGTAATGGCGGCCACAACCACATCCACTCACAAAATGGCGGACACAACAGCGCCCCGTTATGTCACAGC
>NW_015645222.1:0-2237 GCF_001515625.1 Sinocyclocheilus rhinocerous
AGTTCAGCTGGCTCAAATTGGGTTCGACTGTGTGCCAAATTAATTTGGGTGTTTGCAGATTGATTGAGAAATGTGGAGGAACCCATTTAAAAATGTGGAGTAAACACTGAACCCGGCTCAAATTGGGTTCGACTGTGTGCCAAATTAATTCGGGTGTTTGCAGATTGGTTGAAAAAATGTGGAGGAACCCATTTAAAAATGTGGAGAAAACACTGAACCCCTTAAAAATGTGGAGAAAACACAGAAAGAACCCCTTAAAAATGTAGAGAAAACACTGAACCCCTTTAAAATGTGGAGAAAACACCGAAAGAACCCCCTAAAAATGTGGATGAGGAGTGGGGAGACTATATTGACTTGATTATTTTTAAATAAAATTGAAATGGTGAAACTCTTCATGTGAGTTTTTATTTACTCAAGTATGTGTGTGTACGCGTGGGCGCGTGTGTGTGAGAGAGAGTGTGTGTGTGGGCGTGTGTGTGTTTGTGCGTGTGTGTGTGAGTGTGTGAGAGAGAGTGTGTGTGTGGGCGTGTGTGTGTGAGTGTGTGAGAGAGAGTGTGTGTGTGGGCGTGTGTCTGTGGGGGGGGCACTTCTCTGGTGCGGTCGAGCTGGCAGTGATCGTCTACATGTCGTGTACTCTGACAGGACTCGTTTGAACAAACTTCAGTATCACAGACCTTCAACAGGTGAGGAGAAAATCCTTCAGCTTGTTTGCTCTGAGAACATGCAATGTCTTCTTTCATTTATCTTCAAGATTGATGCCTGTCAGGAGAGAGATGGATTTGTTTTCCAGTTGCATTTACAGAAAGTTCCATTCTTGGGCCATTCGAGATTGAGCTGTTGAATCCAACTCCAACGAGTATAAAGAATAGAGTGAAGCAGGTTTCCATTAAATATTCTCTCTTCAAAGAAAATGAAAAAAAAAAAAAAAGTGTTGGGCTGGAGTTCCCCTACTGTTTTTTTCTCCTCCATCTTCTGACGTCAAATCACCTGAGATCTCTTACTTTTCGTTGGATGTTGTTGAACTTTCTCGCACATGTTCAGATGGCAGGCGGCTATGAATGGCCGTGTTTGCGTTGAGCTGCACTGAACTACACGTAACTGACTGTGCTAGCAGAACTTTACTGCCCCACTGCCGTTGTATGTGGCTGCGACTGACTGTAAAGTCTATAAAATATGATGAGCCTCGTGTCAAACCTCCGAGTGTACAGCTGCAGGTCTGACATCATTTTAAAGTCTATTATGATGATCCTCGTGTCAAACCTCCGAGTGTACAGCTGCAGGGTTGACATCATTTTGGATTGTAAAGCCCTTTTAATGACAGCTGTTGTCGTCCTGTGCCACAGCTCTTAACATGTTTGGAAAGCAGTCAGTGTTTAATGTGAGTGTTTTCCTGAACTGCTTCAGTGATGTATACTAGGCACACTGGAACTCTCCGGAAGCTTCTGTGATGGTCAGCAACCAGAACGTCTTGAAGAGCATTAAGCAGGAAGGAGATCATCAAATGGTAACTAAACCAAATTTCCTTCGCTCTGTTATTCGGTCTGTCTGTCTGTCTGTCTGTCTGTGTGTGTTTGTTATGGTTTAAGATATCATTGGTTCTTTCTCGGGTCCAGCTAAAGATTTCTACCAGCAGATTTGACTCGGCAGTATCTTGGGCGTTTATTAAGTACTAGAAACACTGAAATCCAGTGAAATCAGTGCACAACGCAGCTCAGACCATCCTCCTGAATCCCATCATCCTTTTCAGTCCCCATTTCCCCTCCATTCTGCAATAAGATTCAAACCACTATCCAGCAAAATCTGACATTATAGATGCAATCCTCCAATAAAAAGTGTACCTGCAAGCACAATATGACTCATGACTCAATTCAGGTGTCCTGTTACAATAAACCTGTTCTACAGGTCTGTTTATGAATTTCCCTGAGATCCCAGTACAAACACAACCTCATTCCAGCCCAGTCACGCTAACCAGTGTTTGATCCGTCAGTAAACACACACTCCTGTCTGTTTCAACACAAGCACTTCATTCAGAACTAGGGTTTAATCTTGTTATTGTGCTTATGCTTCACAAACATTCATGTAAAAATATAATGAGTCATCTTCCCTGTTCTTAAACACCATTTATATAACAAAATTTGTAAAACAGATTATAACAAAAGGTCCTGTAAATAAGAAATATTTTACAATAAAAAGATTTATGTAGTATCGGAAGTATAAGTTGACTACACCACCTCCTA
>NW_015645223.1:0-748 GCF_001515625.1 Sinocyclocheilus rhinocerous
CTTTACTGTAGGAATGCTGTTATTTGTATGGTGAGCTGTATTGGATTTCTGCCAGACATATCGTTTGCTGTTGAGGCCAAATAATTCCATTTTAGTCTTATCTAACCTCAGAATCTTCAAGGTGTGTTTTGGCAAAGCTCAGTCGTGACTGTATGTGGCCTTTCTTTGTCATAAATTCCTGCAACTGCTTCAGAGTTGCTGTAGGCCTCTTGGTCGCCTCTCTGACCAGTTTCCTCCTGGCTCTTTTATCCAGTTTGGAGTGGCATCCTGATCCAGAGAGGGTCTGTGTTGTACCAAATACCTTCCACTTCTTAATAATAGACTTCAATGTGCTTCTAGGCATTGATAAAGCCTTTGAAATTTGATTTGTATCCATCTCCTGAATTGTGTCTGTCCACAACTTCAATCCCGGAGATTTTTTGACAGTGCCTTGCCACCCATAGTTGATTGTTTGCTTCAGTTGCACTACCACAGACTGAAACGCTCCAGGGAAGCTCTTTTCATGAGCAAATCATAATGACCACAGCTGATCACAGTTGACAGTCAGATGGCTTTGTTTGCCATTGAGAAGGTGATTAGATACACCTGATTGAGTTTACAAGTCATTTTTAGGAGGGGGGGGTGATCCTTTTTCCAACTCAGTCATTCTGTTTTTTGTTTTTTTTTTATATGTTGGTGTTATATCTTTCACTTGGATGTTATAAGTTGCACTGAGTAAATACAGCTGGATAAAACAAAAACTGTGTCC
>NW_015645223.1:1024-1574 GCF_001515625.1 Sinocyclocheilus rhinocerous
TCTGACTAGGGGCGAGACGTGGGCTGATGACGTCATTGTTTCAGAAAATATACGGATCCACTTGAAAATGCAAGGGCATCGTTTTCAGATTTATTCACTTTGGGACCCGGTTTAAAAAAAAATATCGGTTTCACTCTCCCAAAACGCCGGATCCGTCTGGATGAAACACCTATACGATACAAAATTTATGTGTATACAGCTAAACGCATCTCCGTGTGGACGGGGCCTCAGTGATTCTGTTTTTTTATTATTCTTTTTTTCTGACATGTTGGTGTTATATCTTTTACTTGGATGTTATAAGTTGCACTGGGTATTATTTAGAGTTGGAGTCCGGTCTCGAGTACAGTTTTTTAAAGGACTCGGACTTGTCACCGACTTGGACACTTAATGTCTAATGACTTAATGTCACTAGGCGCGTTTCCATTACCCTTCAAATTGCGCAAATTGAAATTGCGAATTGAAAATACGCCTAATGGAAACGCGTCAATTTTGCAAAAACGCCCATATATCGCAAAAAAGTTTTTACGCTCGCATGAGGTGGTTTTTCAGG
>NW_015645223.1:2124-3896 GCF_001515625.1 Sinocyclocheilus rhinocerous
ATCCATGGCCATGACTTATCGCAAGGAGCAAAAGGTTACGTTTAAGTCTCATAACATTGGTTAATGGAAACGCCGTCATTTCGCAATACTTCTTTATCGACATTTATAAAATATCGCCCAAGTTTTGCGCAAATCTGTAATGGAAACGCGCCTACTGACTCAATGCATTATCACGAAAAGGATATTCAGTATTTGCATGTGTTTTTAAGTCTTGTCCAGTACTTGAAAGCCGATGGGTTTCTGTGCTCACACCGAAAGCGCGCTCACAGAACGCACCTCTCAGTAGAGGCCTGTGCGGGACTGTTTTTTTAGTCCCGCTTCCGCGAGGTTATAATCCGCACCCACCCGCTCCCACGATATATTCACTCTTTGTTCACCGGCTTTCCGCTTAGAATAATTTTCTTCCCGACCCGACCGTGTAGTCTGCACAAAATTGTATTTGTTATTAATTCGTTTAACATCTTGCTGTCAACACAGTAGGAAAAAAGTGCCGCAGAGAAAATAAAAATGTAGGTTGTACAAAAATTGCATTTCTTATTTTTATTAATCTTGTCAAAATACAAATGAAACCTTATTGTAAAGTGTTACCCTAACAACGTTTTGCCTGATAGAGAAAAATATATAGTTGACAAAACCACCAAATGATACAATTAAAAAAATTAGTCAGAAGAGTTTAGCAACCTTCTGTTAAGTGACATTAACCAATTTAGCACACAGACACAGCTCTTTCCATTAAAACATTTATTTAGCGTTCAGTTTCTGTTGCCAATTCAAGTAAAAAAAAACAAACCACCATTCATTCCATTCATGCAGTAGTAGCAGTCCATAGAACAAAAGCCAGCAAACTCTTGGTCTGAATAGAACGCTGTGAAGATCCCCTTCTTTCCATGGCCACAGTATCCAGTGGTGTTTTTGTAGATGCATCTACAGCCATCACACCTGGTGAGCTCAAATTCCTCTCTGAATGTCTTCCTCACATCTGGGCTGACAGACTTCCAGGCAACGATACCTACACAAGAAAAAAAAATCTCTGAATTAATACAATAAACTTTCTAAATATTTTTAAAAACCTTGTTCAGTTAATAAAAGTACTAAATATATACTGTCCAGCCAGGCAAAGTGAGCTTTTCTTCGAAAAGTCTGATTGTTGACAATGCCATAAAACTTTCTGCACACCAGTGACAGAGTGAGAAAGGCTCCATCTCCTTCTTCATAGACAACATCTAAAAGAATATGTCTGAGCAGCTCTGATGGTAGCTGAATAAAAAAAAAATTATATACAAAACTATTTAAAATACGAAATTACAGCAAAAAGTTGCATAAAATACTTCATAATATTCAATCTTACATCAACAAGGCCTCCTGTTGGGTCCATGGCTGAAAAAGGAATACATACATATATGTTTATAACATTTTAAATGACTATTAGTAATAGTTATATCTATGAAATTACAACTACAAATTACACATTCAGGCCAACATATTTAGATGTGCATTAACAGCCGAAATCTTAAAAAATAAATAAATAAAAGTAAAATGTATGCATACTGGCAATATTGCAAAAAAAAAATTGTACATCTGAACAAAGTGACATTTTTAGGTCACTTTCCGAGAAAAAAAAAAATATATATATATTGATTTGATTGCTTGATTTAATTTCTTTTCAATTACTTTTTGGGTTAGTTGTTGCAGCTCTATATGAATAATTTTTTTCATCATCATCATTTGCACTGGCCTTGTTTTATATATATATATATATATATATATTTTTT
>NW_015645223.1:3931-4938 GCF_001515625.1 Sinocyclocheilus rhinocerous
GTGTTTTATATTTTAAATTGTGTTAACCTACTATACTTGCCATCAAACAAGCCTTCAACCATACCTATATGTGCCTTTAACTGAGCCGAGCCTACATCTTTTCTGCACCTTTTCCATTCTGATGGAGACCTTAAAAAAAAACGACATTTAGCATTTTTTAAATCTCATCACTTTAAATGTATATAAGAATTCAAATTTACCCCGAGCCTTCAAGCAGGAGTGCACACCACCATCTCCTTATGATTGCCATATTAGCCTGTTTCGAAAAAGCAACTATTAATACAATGTCAAAAATACAATTCTGCTTATATACTTGCAAAAAATGTCGAGCAAAGATCTGAAGACTCACCTCTGAAAAGTGCAAAATCCACCCCCAGAGCAATGTACAGGGCATACTGAAAGTCAAAGACTAATTGTTTGAAACTTTTTATTTGGTTATTAAATTAAACTGATGTAAGTGCCAATGTGAATAGTCATATAAACTCACCATGAGCACAAAGACTCCACAATTATTGGAAGAACCCTGCACTAGAATCCCCTGGTTAATGTTTGCAAGCAAGCAATGAAGAAAGCAAGAAAAAGGGCAAATAAGAAAGCAAGTAAAAAAGTAATTGAATTATATGGTAGAAGAATGATGATTCAAAAACTTACTGGAAGATCCTTACAGGTTATCTCAGTCCAATGCCCAGGAACAATAGCTTGAGCAACTCTCCTATTACATGTACCCAAATATGCATAAGTCAGCAACATTAATAATCAACTATAAAAAAGTCTTTTTTTGAATTAATATGCTTATTACAATTTACATAGTTTAATTTCACATTTGAAGGTGCAGTAAGCGAATTCTGAGAAACGCAGTTTATATTTGAAATCAGCAAAACAAACACGCCCCAACCCAAAAGTATCACACTTCATATCTTTGCTCTCAAATTTACAAACACACTATGCAACACAGGCACATCCTCCCTCACGAGTGTATATGCTCCTTACTACTAATTGGCTACAAG
>NW_015645223.1:4948-5542 GCF_001515625.1 Sinocyclocheilus rhinocerous
TAAAGGTTGTTAAAAACACAAAATACTGACATCTATTTGACAAATCATATCAAAATGTCTTAATGATGACTTACACAAAGTATCCAGTGTGACTTGCTGAATGACGGAAATAGAATGCAATCTTTAGCAGAAGCATCAACCTGTCACAAAAAATTAGAATACAAACTACAGTAAAATGGTGCATAATGTATATTTTTGCTATGTGAAATCTTTTTGGCTGGTTTGAGAGAACGCTTAATACATCTTCTTTGCAACATTACATTTAATATCACAATACTAAATCAAAACAGTCAATAAATTCTGAAGCATGCATTATAAATCAGACCATCTAATCATAAAAATATTACAGCATTCAAACAAATTAGAAATGCTTACAGGGATATGTAAGATGGGATCTGCACAACGTGGGGGAATCAAAGTTACATTCCCGTAGCTATTAGATGTCCACACTTGGATACCATAATAACAGAAACGCACAAGTTTTAGCATAAAAAAAGTTATTTTTGCTTGTTACACACAATTCAACCAACCCACACACGCAAACACACACCCTCCCGCCCAACCACCCTCCCTCCCTCACACACACACACACCC
>NW_015645224.1:0-213 GCF_001515625.1 Sinocyclocheilus rhinocerous
CAGTGAGCCTTCTCGCACAGACACTGTGCAAAGTCAGGGAGGATGACGGAACTGATGCTCCTCATGACGGCCCCTCCTTGGCCGATTCCTCTGAGGAAGGATCTACTAACTCAGAGACGGGGCACCCTTTGGCACCCGCGTCCAGACCTTTGGGAAACTTAATGTCTAGTCCCTGGACGGGACGCGGCGATTCTAGGTTACCTACCCCAAGAG
>NW_015645224.1:256-608 GCF_001515625.1 Sinocyclocheilus rhinocerous
ACTATCACTTCGGCAAGAGCACCGTCTACGAGACACGCTTATGCCTTGAAGTGGAACCTCTTCATCGAGTGGTGTTCCTCTCGTCGAGAGGACCCCCGAAGATGTCCGATCAGAGCCGTGCTCTCCTTCTTGCAGCAAGAGTTGGAGTGAAGGCTGTCTACCTCCACCCTTAAAGTCTACGTCGCTGCTATTTCTGCTAACCACGACTCAGTGGAGGGGAAAACGGTGGGGAAGCACGACCTGGTCATCAGGTCATCAGCTCCTCCGTCCCCTCAGCGGCCAGACGTGGCAGAACATCCGGCGCCAAGCCCTCACTCGCTGAATCCTTGAGAACCGGTAGAGGGCTGGGTTC
>NW_015645225.1:0-603 GCF_001515625.1 Sinocyclocheilus rhinocerous
AGAGAGTCCGTACTGTAGACCCTGTCGAGCTCCTCCATCCCCTCGACAGCCAGATGTGGCAGAACTTCCGGCGCCAGGCCCTCATTCGATGAATCCGTGAGAACCGGTAGAGGGCTGGGTTCCATATGTAGTGACCCAAGTGGATCCCATATGTGTAAATTCCACGGTATAGCTCAGAGCCCGCGTTTCCTCCACGGTATAGCTCAGAGCCTGTGTTTCCCCGGCAGACTTTCTGCTATTTCCCAAGAGGGTTGCAATCACCTCTAAATCTTCCATATGCACCTAAACGGTTTTCCATATGTGTAAGTGCTTCAGAAACCTCCTTCGGGAAGGATGGGGCTTCCGCATCATTCCAGTTCCAAGTGGAATGGGTACGTTTTCCCAGTGTTGTCCAATCTCACTAAGTAGGTAGCAGTGGTGGACAGTAACAAAGTAGTTTTACTTCAATACTGTACTTAAGTACATTTTTTCAAGTATCTGTACTTTACTGGAGTAGTTTTATAATGAGTAACTTTTACTTCACTACATTCCAAAGCATAAAATCGTACTTTTTACTTTACTACATTTCATAAAAATTATCGTTACTCCTTATAATATATCACG
>NW_015645226.1:0-213 GCF_001515625.1 Sinocyclocheilus rhinocerous
CTAGTACGGCTTATAGATTAAATGTTACAACGGCTTTCCATAGGCACACACCACATGCTGTACAGAACCTTTAGCAATCACTGAGGAATCAAATAAATAAATAAATAAAAGAGAGCCTCCATAACGTAATGTGAGGTAAACAGCAAAGATAACAAGTTTTTCAAAAATGAAAACAAAAAGAAAAGTAAAACTAACGGTGACAGTGCTTGCATG
>NW_015645226.1:305-482 GCF_001515625.1 Sinocyclocheilus rhinocerous
CTGGTTTAAGAAGCGGTCTTTTACTTGACTTTCGCTTGAAAACCATCCATCCATCGCTTCTATATGCGCGTAATTTTTGCTGCGCGCACATTCGCGCTCGTGCTGACGCGGCGAGTACACTGTCAGAAAAACGGGTACGGTTGGGGTCCGTTTGTGAACACTTAGGGTACAAATGGT
>NW_015645227.1:0-1140 GCF_001515625.1 Sinocyclocheilus rhinocerous
CGGCTAGAGTCCTTACCAGGTCAAGAAAATATGATCATATTACTCTTATTTTACAGTCTCTGCACTGGCTACCTATTAAGTTCCATATCAGTTAAAAAATATTATTACTTACCTATAAGACCCTTAATGGGTTAGCTACCTAACTAGTCTTCTACCACGCTATAATCCATCACGCTCCCTAAGGTCACAAAACTCTGGACTTTTGGTAGTACCTAGGATAGCAAAGTCCACTAAAGGAGGTAGAGCTTTTTCGCTTTTGGCTCCCAAACTCTGGAATAGCCTTCCTGATAACGTTTGGGGTTCAGACACATTCTCTCTGTTTAAATCTAGACCAGTGTTAATTTTGACAGTCATTTTTGATTTCTGTATCTTGAGACGAAAATGCTTAATAGTCTTAGTCACATTTTAGTCATTTGAGTCTTTCATAGTTTTAGTTGACGAAAAGTCATTGCATATTTGTCTTATAATAATCATATTATCATAATTGTCATTACTTTTAGTCAAACTGCTGTTACCAACATTTATTTTATATGTAGTCTTCAAACAAAAATAGTCATTAATTCTTGTCTCTTTAAACCAAATCAATTAAGCTTATGAGAAATTTGAATCGAGGATTGAATTTGGAAAAACTTGAATAAATTATAACAATTTTCATTTTTGGGTAAACTATCCCTTTAACAGTAGTGAAAATGGAGCAACTTATTAAACTTATAGTTGTTCATATATAATATATATATAATTAATAATTTTTGAAAAAGAAGCAGATAAAGACAATAAGACAAATACGAAAGATATACAAAGTAAACTCATTTTTCAGATACAGAAGGTTTACTTAACATATTTATTTAACATCTTTTGTTGGTTAACAATAATGACATGGATAGGTACTTAATTAGGAATGCTGTCCCTTTAAGACGGAAGGCATGCATGTAATACTGACACACGTTCAGTGTTCACCCACCTGTTTATGTTCACTTAATCCATAACCGACTGTATTTACATGAGATACTCTACACGATAGACATTTGGACTGCTGTGTGTGTATTTGAGCACCGAGAACTGATCGCGCGCTGTATATGAGAACTGAAGAAGTGGAGCGTGCACGAGAGAGAGCACTTCTATCAGCGCGATTCCGCCTAT
>NW_015645227.1:1433-1899 GCF_001515625.1 Sinocyclocheilus rhinocerous
GCAAGACAGGAGCCTATACGATGTATTTTGTATGTCCGGTAGTCCTCAAACAACATTATAGTCCCATCTCGTCTTGTTAACGAAGACGCGGCATAAATTTCGTCATAGTTTTTATCATCAGGTATTAGTTTTAGCTCGTCAACATCTTGTCTTAGTCACAGAAAAAATGTTTGTTAACGAATATGTTAACACCGCTCTGTCCCTTCTCTGAGAAACGCGCTGATTATTTCCTACTTATATGAAGCCCCTCCCTCAGAAATAGGGGATGGGCTCTGATTGGTTAGCTAGCCCAGTGTGTTGTGATTGGTCTTTTCCTGAGGGCGGGGTTTATCTAGATTTGTTACGTCACGAACCCGGGAAGTAACTCGTTGTAGTCCCTACCAGCCGTTTTTGTAGGCATTGAACTGCCAGAATTTTAAAAGATGATATCTCCGTTTGCATTGAACTTTCAGCTTTGTAACTTTGC
>NW_015645227.1:2320-3287 GCF_001515625.1 Sinocyclocheilus rhinocerous
TGTTTGATTACGTCTTTAATTGATTTTTCCGTACATTTCTGCCATATGTACATTAACTGACAGTCACCACTGATAAGCTACTACTAAATACTGTAGAAATTAAATTTTCTGTAAAACTGCTTTGCAATGATTTGTATTGTGAAAAGCGCTATACAAATAAACTTGAATTGAATTGAATTATAATAAATTAGCCCAAATAATCCTTGATCATCATTATAAATGGACCTCAGGATTATGTAATTCCTCCATAAAATATTGGGTAATCATAAAGGTCATTTGATAATCTGTAAGTGTAGCTTTATATTCATTTATATACGTATATATGTGTATAAGCAATAAGGAGAGGCTGTGCTGTATCGTGAATAAATCACGGCTGAAGGGCGTTGTTAGGCACGACGCGAAGCGGTTACCACACAATAAAAAATGTTAAAACCAAAAATGTATGTATTGAAATTTTACTTTTTTGAAGCAAGTTCGTTAAATGCTGTCCTTCCACTAAAAAGTTCCTGACAGCAGCAGTAAATGCAAGAGAATTGCTGCATCCCAATTTGCATACTATCCGTCCTAAATAGTATTCGAAAATAGAATTAGTATGTCCCTGTCACGTTACACTCGAGAAGGAGTGAGGAGACGCAGGAGAATTCTTCAAATATG
This sequence comes from Sinocyclocheilus rhinocerous, assembly GCF_001515625.1. NCBI lineage: Eukaryota > Metazoa > Chordata > Actinopteri > Cypriniformes > Cyprinidae > Sinocyclocheilus > Sinocyclocheilus rhinocerous. The sequence goes on from NW_015645227.1 coordinate 2,975, forward strand.
GAATTGAATCATCAACGGGCAAACACAGGAACTAAGAAGACATTTAATAGCAGACAAAGAAACTAGGATTAGGAACACTATTTAAACACATGACTTATGAGGAACACCTGGAACTAATGACACAATGAACATGGAAAACACCTGGGAACAATACAAACTAAACGGGGACAGGAACTTAGACCGGAACATACATGTGACAGATCGCCCCCCTCCAGTTGGCAGAACCTTTTCCTATTTAGTGCCCAAACTCTGGAATAATCTACCTAGTGTTGTCCGGGAGGCAGACACACTCTGTCAGTTTAAATCTAGATTA
>NW_015645227.1:9589-12164 GCF_001515625.1 Sinocyclocheilus rhinocerous
AGTTAGGGACGCGTGACTGATTGCACAGACACTATTGGAAGAGAGCTGAATTGGATAAAGACATCACTGAATCATTCAAACTATCACTGAATCAATCAAATTAGTTTCCTGTTTGACACTGTAAAGCTGCTTTGACACAAACTGTATTGTGTAAAGCTCTATATAAAAAGAAAGGTGATTTGACTTGATTTAAAAAAAAAAAAAGTCAATTAATCTTCCATGAGTCACCTTTTTCAGCCCCTCTTTTGAATATTGCTCTTTTTCAAGCTCTCAGTGATTTTGAAGTGGACTTAAATAAAGAGAAAATATTTATATTTAATATATTTATTACATTTTTATCCAAAGTGACTTACATTGCACTCAAGCTAAGCACATTTTGTCAACTGATGCATTTCCTGATATTATTCCCAAACATTCTAAAACTCAAACATTATTGCCAAGAAGTGACATGCCAATTTAGTCAATTTCTGACTAATAATAATAAACATCACTTTGCACTCATGCACTATCATTTCTAATGCCATCATACTAATTTAAATAACTTCCCATATATATATAATTTAGTTAATTACAAATACATGTTAGTTTTCATAATTGCAAATGTATTGTTGGAGTGGAGAGTGGGGTTAACAGGCATTGATACGTGGAACAGATAGTCAGTCAGTCAGTGAAGTGAGGAACAGAAACTCATTTCAAACTGTGCTCTGTGAAATGGAGACCTAAAATAAATTTATTTTACTAGTTCAATTAAATGTATTTATCCAAATTCTCAATAGCATCATGTTTTGAGTATTTTCTCCATTCATCTGGTATATTTCCCTGTCCCGCAAATGTTTTACTGTAGTATTTTTCCAGATCTTTCTGGAATCTGCACACAAACCACTTCCAGTAGGGCAGTTCAGAGAGATCAGGGGTGATGTTCCAGTCTGCATAAACTCCTCCTGCTCTTCTGTATTCTCTCCAGGGGACTTTATCTTTTGAGTCAATGGGATAAAAATGTAAATTGTTCTTTGCTACTGCTGATGTGCAGATGTGGACAGACAGGTTATTTGTATTTGCGTAATGTATTCCGCTTAGTCCAATAACCTGATGAAAAGGAACACTGTGATCCTCATCATGGTTTTCTATGGTGTTGGTGCAAATGGCTTTACAGAATGGACACTGAACCCAACAGCACTGACACAAGTGATCAATCAGAAGCTCATCTGGTCTGAACTTATAGTCTAGCTTTTCTGGAAAAGTATTTGTGTTGAATCTACTGCTGATGTCTGACATTATAGCAGGAAGTTCTTGTCTTATCACATCTTCTAGGAGGTTGAAATCATCAACATCATCATGTTTGACTCCACTGAGGTGTTTTTCAGAGAAGATCAGCTCATCTGAGAGCTGCTGTGTGAAATTCTTCAACCACAAACCAGCATCTCCACTGTTGACTTGAACATGTTCAGTAGATTCATGTGCTGCTTTCATGATCTTCTGCTGCAAGTGATTCACAGTTTGATCTCATTTCATCTGTCAGATCTCTGGCAGTCTTCTTGTACACACTCTGCTCAAAGGGCTCTTTCAGTTTCTGACAGATGATCTCACCAAAAATGGCAGCTGAAGCGGCTCCATGACAGTATTTCTGGAAAATACTATAATACTCTTCTCTCTTCCTCTCCAAATAGAGAACAGGATCATTGGCATCCTTGAACATTCTGTGTTGGTCAGTGATTATCTTGTTTGCTCGCTTACAGATAGAAAGAACCAAATGCATGAAGAATTCATTCTTAAACACATATTTCACTGGTCCTTTCTGGTGTTCTGTTATTCTATTCTTGATGTAACCTGTGAGTTTTAGAATGCAGCTGATGTTGTAGCCCATCTTTGAAATGTTAAATGACTGAATCATTGTGTCTGTCTGCTGAGCAACATCTGTGACAAATGATCTTATCTGGGCTTGATCCTCTGGAGACAAAGTTTGAGTATGTCCAAATGATGCTTTTACTGTTCGGCAAGAATCCTTTACAGTGTCACTAATCTCTTTTTTTGTCAACCTTTTTAAAATGACATTTTCATAATAACTTGACACATTGAAAATATTGTATTCACTGCCTTCTTTTCTCTGTTCTACAGGGAGACATCCCTGATGCATGTCACTGAGAAGCCTTTTTACATCTGTCATTATGTCAACGTCTTTCATTGGTTGAGTGTCTGTGATGATCTTCTTCACACTCTGTTCCCAAAACAAATCAAAGTCTTTTTTCAGTGTTTCTTCTTCATTTACTTTTTGTTTAAGTTTTAAGGCAAGTTTTTTGCTCTTTTCATAGAGAGTATTTTCATGATGTGTCCTCTGAGCATCAATCTTTTTCTTCAGGTCTCGCTGCTGAAGAATCTCACTTAATTTTCTCTTCGTTTCTCTCACAATGTTTTCCTGAACATCTTTGATTTTGATTTCAAATGATGTTTTCCAGTGAATTAGTATGTTGGCATCTGTGTCTTTCTCAAAGAATTCAGACATGGATTTTTCCACTTCTTCACTTGTCTCCAACAGCTCTCTTTGAAGATCAGTTTCCTCAACTTCATGAATTGCTTC
>NW_015645228.1:0-543 GCF_001515625.1 Sinocyclocheilus rhinocerous
TAAACAAACCTGTCTGTAATTATCAAGTGCTCCTTCAGATCCTAGTTGGATCAGGACCAGAGTTGGGCACCCGTTGTAGATTAATAGTGTGGGCTAAGTGAGGGCTGCCCATGCAGGGCCAGCACTAAGGGGCCAATGTTTTGCCAATGAGCAAAATCTCAGAGGCCCTGCGCTGGCAACCCACTGGGGGCCCTTAGGCTAGCCCCAAGTGGGCCCGTAAAGGGCCAGTGCAGGCTTGTTTGCAGGAGTAGGTTTTCTGTCAACAGTTTTTCCATTTCACCAAAATATGAAGGTAGTCCACCTCTAAGATAAAATATATCTGTTCCTGGATGGTTCAGGATCATTCAATCAGCTAAGAATTCTTTGATGAAATAAGACCTGAGGATGATGTTATTGGTGCAACATTTTGATTTCTTTCAACAGTCTGGCATTCCGATCAATCAAACAGGTTCTCCCCGCTCAGTGATGCACCCGCTGAAAAACCTGATCAAAGTGCGTCAGGAGCCAGAGCGCCTGACATCTTGGCAAATTTAAAAGTGCTGG
>NW_015645229.1:0-1107 GCF_001515625.1 Sinocyclocheilus rhinocerous
CGAAGAAGAGCTGCTGTGCTGTAGCGTCAAATTTTTGGCATGTCTGGAACAGCAGTTCTCAATTCCAGTCCTTGCGTACCCCCGCTCTGCACATTTTGTATGTTTCTCTTATTGCTTCATACGTTTGTTATATTTGACTGTAAGTGCCCTGCGAAGTGGACATTACCGGATATTCCTCCATGATTCCAGTTTGAAGGGAGCGTATATGTTCCATACAAAGGGCATTTAAGTGTGCGAGACGTGAATTTAAATTGTATTTATTTACAGAGGTATATTATGTCCCACTTCATGCTTCTATGGTAAGTTTCATTTGTGTGTGAAGACGCTGCAGCGGCGCAGCGCAAATCTGTAAATGAATATTCCGAAGTGAAGTAAACTTCAATGGATTTCCCGTGCTCAGGGAGTAGGGAGCAATGGACACTGTGTAGCGACCATGTCAATCGGAAACACAGTTCATGCACGGAGCTCACTTCTAACGAGATGATCTGAATTAGGTGTGTTAACAAAGAGAGACGTGCAAAACATGCAGTGAAGAGGGGTATGAGTGGTCATGAACGAATGAATGAAACGCATTTGTCCGTTTTCACTCTGTCTCGAATTGCGCTTGCGGAAAGCGCTTGAGAAACAGTGTCTCTTCCGTGGCTCGTTTTTTTAGTCTCCAGCAAGACTCTACGACATTCACATTACATTATTTGACTGATTTTTACGCAGAAAGGGCAACAGCGCACCGCATTACAAAAAAAGATCATTCATGTTTTCATAATCGCTGGCCAAATTCAAAAACAAAACTAAAATTAAATCATCCTTGAGAGCAAGGGGGCCCCCTGGTGTTTTGGGGGCCCTACGCAGCTTGCGTATTTTGCGTATAGAGAGGATCGGCTCTGAGTGAATGTAACAGTTGAGAAAGAAATCAGATGTGTATCATTATATTGGATGCATTGTCTATTAAAGTGACAATGCCTAATTTACTAGCTGCTGTTGGCGTTCTTAAAGTTAATCCAGGAAACTAAAAGAGAGAAAATCATTCACAGCTCTTTACTGCATTACTTGGTAGTTTTAAAAATAATTAATATATACAGTGGGTACGGAAAGTATTCAGACCCCCTT
>NW_015645230.1:0-1262 GCF_001515625.1 Sinocyclocheilus rhinocerous
GAGGTGTTGCAGAAACAGAACAACCTTGGCAGGTCAGTGAAGTACAACTTCGTGTACATAGTTCAAATTATCAAAATGAATACAAGCATACAGTTTATAAGGAATTGCTCATGAATGCAAAAGAACGGTTTCTCTCTCTCCCTTTTCATTCATTTTTTATTGTATTTTACTTTATTTGTTTAATTCCTAATGAATTACATCTTTTTTATTTACTCCTACAGGCTGGTTATAACACTGTGGACTCTGCCAGTTCTTTCACAATTCCAACAGCCAGTGTCCCTGAGCTGTCTTCAAGCAGTAATATCAATGTGACTGCTTGCTGGTCTTTTCATGTTGATGGCTCGCCAGAACGTAAGTCTACAACTTGTAATATTGTTTAGAAAAAGATTGTCGGGGTGAATTCACTAAAGTTTGGTGCCAGTTGTAGCATGCCATGCTTGAACACCAAAACTTGAATCTTATTTACAGTTGATCTTTACCTGGCACATTGTTTTTGAGTGCACTTTCGGCCTTTTAATAAGCCAATTTAGATGCTGGATGCATCAGTAAGTGAGTCATACTATGCATTCCCAGAAAAGTCTGGCAGATTGTAGTGGTCTGCTCTACTCCCCGCAACCTTGCACTCAGAAGCAGCCTGTGAGCTGGCCGACTGCCCTGGGCAAATTCTGATCAGCGCTAATTTTGTGGGCATGAGGCTCTAGCTCCCTTATCTGTTTTACATCATTTATGCAGTGAATCGGGTCCCAAAAACCTGTGGCTCACTTCAAAATAAACATCACTACTAGAGAGCACAATTCAATCTTAGTGAATTCCCCTTTCAAAGTTTTAAGCAGGGTAGTGTTTGCGAGCTTATGTTTCTGGGGGAAAAAAAACTAAAGGATTCCTTGTCACTTACATTTGTCCTAGTGCCAGCTAATTTCCTACCTTTTGGAAATGGAGAAAGAGTATCACCCCGTTTGGATAATGGAAGCTCTGAAGCCATTACATTGCAGCAGCCTTTCAAGTTTTTTGGACGCACACACAACCAGACCTTTGTAAGCATTTCAGTTGTCGTTGTCCTTATTTAGATGATCAGTTGTTTTGTCTGCTTGCATTGGAAATGACAAGTCTCTTCACATGAGTAAAACTAGTAGCTCTACTTTTTTCAGACGTTGCTACCTTGATGTACGAGTGTTTTAAATGTGAAATTCAGAGGACTTTTGATTCGTAGAATTAACCAGTAGGAATTATGACAAATTCTGCCTCTTCATTCTGTCACCATA
>NW_015645230.1:1350-2524 GCF_001515625.1 Sinocyclocheilus rhinocerous
ACAACAATGGCCATCTAACATTTACCGAGCCACTGCCCGACTACATCCCTCTGCTGAATTCTGGAAGAGACATCGTTGCTCCTCTCTGGACTCACCTTGACAACAGACGTGGTGGAACTATCTCTTATAGAGAGGACACAAGCAGTGCTGTACTAGGGCTAGTCACTGCAGCTATTGACCAATACTTCCCCAACATAACTTTTGCTGCTACATCAGCTTTTGTCGCGACCTGGGACAGTGTGCCATACCAGAGTGGTGGAGGGGTAAGATCGAGTTGTTGTTTATCAATGAATTAGTGTTGTCTTGTAAAGGTTTTTCATGCTTTCTCTTGGTATTTGGAAGGAGGCTACTTTCCAAGTGGTTTTTGTCTCCAATGTCCATCGCTCCTTCATCCTCATCAACTATGGAGACATTGCAGAGACAGAACAAATGTGGCTGGTAAGTGGTATCAGGTCCATGTAAGCTTTACGAATGAGACAGATGACAAGGAATTGCCCTTGCCTCGCTGCATACCTTACATTCTACCAAAAGGCAGTTATATCTGGAACAAGTTGAGGACCTAACAACGATTCCTTTTTACTTCTACAGGCTGGTTACAACACATTGGACTCTGTCCATTCTTTCACAGTTCCAGTGACCAGCGCCCCAGAACTCTCATCCAGCAGCAATGTCAATGTGAATGGTCGCCGCTCTTTCCATGTTGACGGCTCACCGAACTGTAAGCCAATGCAACCAGAAGCTCAAGTTTAACCTGTTCCATTTGTGAGCTTGTTTCTTCAGCAGAACTAGAGAGTTCATTCTCACTTATCCTTTCCTTAGTGCCAACTAATTTCCTCGCTTCTGGGGATGGAGAAATTGTCAACCCCCCTGCTGAGGATGGAAGCTCGGATGTCATTTTCTTGCAGCAGCCTTTCAAATACTTTGGACGCACATACAATCAGATCTTCGTAAGCACAACATTTCCCATACCATTTAAGTTCGTAAGCACTACATTTCCCGTACAATTTAAGTTATGTTATTTATGTACTCCTCTTTTTTTTTGTTTTCAAAATTCTCTTTAAAATACTTTCGAATGATTGTGGTCCTAAATTTTAGGTGAACAACAACGGATACCTAACATTCACCGAGTCGCTGTCTGCCTACACCCCCTTTCTGGATTCCCCAAGAGACATCA
>NW_015645231.1:0-567 GCF_001515625.1 Sinocyclocheilus rhinocerous
GTAAGAATACACTTAGACACTTAAACACACAATAAGATATGGCACGTATAGCTATAATGTATTAATGCAGTAGTGAATTAATGTGCTATATAAAATATATTAAAATAAAAAAAAATGTTTTTCAAAATATCTTACTTTTGAAAAGCAGATTGAAGCACATGCTCATTATGGAAATATTTAAAACATATTGCAGCGGGCCTACACATTGTTATAAAGTACTTATACATTAAACCCTATAAAACCTGAATCATTTTGCTATCTTCTTACACAAAGTACACATAAAATATACTTTAGGTAAGAGTAAAATTAAAATTAGTAAAAAAAAAAAAAAATTATTTAAAAAAATACACTAAAACTTCACTTAAAGTATGCTTGTGTTAAGAATATGACTTAAAAGCTCAACTAAGCATATATTTATTTAAGAGTATGACTTAAAAGCTCAACTAAGCTTATATTTATTTGCATACTTTTTAGAAATATATTAAAATACAGTTTAATCTATTTTAATGCACTTCAAATAATCATGTTGTGGATACAAATGTACAAATGCACTTTAAGTATATTTTT
>NW_015645232.1:0-856 GCF_001515625.1 Sinocyclocheilus rhinocerous
CTTCGTTTACTTCCAGAAAGCACTATGTCACTTTACTTTGGTTAAATGTAAAAAAAATTTTTATACCTGCCATATATATATAAATATATAATTTTTTTCCCTTCTATGCACATGCACTTGTTTTTTCACTGTATACCGTTTTTTAATTTGTTTTCCATAACTGTTGTGAGATGTATTTGTTTGAACAAAAATATGCACATAATTGCATTAAAAAAAAGTGGTTCTGTATCTTTCATTACAAAAGTCTTTACTGCTGACTCACTCTGGAAAAGTCTCTAAAAATGAAACTAAAATCACCATCATGAACACACACACACCATTTCTCAATACTAAATACTACTGTTATTTATATAAAATAGTATTCATTGAATAATAATATTTAATAAACAACAATAACACCGATCATAAAACTTGCTAGGCAATTCATTCAAACCAGAAGCAGGAAAACCCATCTGATGCTTCAGCCAGATCCCATCCGTCATCACAGACTGAACCCCACTCTCCATCATGATAGACCTCCACAAGACCAGATGAAGCCAGATCTCCCACAAGTCTCACACTCTAATCTAACAGGCTCCAGCGCTCTGCTGAAACTCTTTTCAAGGGCAAATGTGTCAACTGTTAGATGAAAAGCATTAGGATGAACACAGCAAACTCTATGTGCTATTGTGCACATACAGAGGAAACATGTTACTTTATATTAGAACATTAATTTATAACAAGGCCAGCAATACACTAGGTGCCTGATGGGAGGGGGGTTTAGTATCACGTTTATCTGAAAGTGAAAGTGACGTGGAATTGATGAATTAACGAGTTTCTCATGTACAAACTGATCAGGTTGTGGGTCAAATTGGAG
>NW_015645233.1:0-2228 GCF_001515625.1 Sinocyclocheilus rhinocerous
TGAGAGGTACATCAAATCAAAGTCAGCTCTGAATATTTGGTTTTATTTTATTTTATTTGTCCATTGTACGGAAAATACCTTTTTTTGATTTTTTTTTTTACTTATGCCTTTTTTTTTTACACTTGAGTTTGGCTGAGACTGACTTGTTTGATCTGTGTTTTGTTCTGCCTTGTTGAAATATCGAGGTGTTCAATTTCATTTCTATATTAGGAAATAAAACCTCATAAATAAACGGTTTCTTGTTTTTCACTGACATATATCTTGGTGTTGGACTAGTGCATCGGTACCCCTTTACGGTAAGGGTACATGAATTACGATGAATTCATGCATAAATTAATGTGTGAATTATGCATTACTTCATGCATTAATATCTCATGAATTATTTAAGACTTTTACTCAAGTCGGGTTTGAATTGGTGACTTGTAACTTGTAATGGAGTCATTTTTACAGTAAGGAATCTGTACTTTTGTATGGTTTTCAGGTACTCTTTACACCTCTGGAAATTACATACAATATGGCATGCAATTGTAAAAGTATAACAACTGAACGTCTATGAAACTTCTCACCAGGTTTAGGAATATGCTAGAAGTTACAATTTTAAAAATGTGTAATTTTGTTTCTCTATTTAACAACATTAACTTACAATACTGAAAGACGTCTTCCCTCAGGTAGATTGCTCGTTTTCTTGCCTAGCTGGATGTTGTGTTTATGATCAATAATCAGGTTCTTTGCATTCACCCAAACTGATTTGGCGAAATCAAAACACGGATGGTGAAGGGGATTGCCGTCAGCTCGAGCCCCGCTCGCTGAAGTGGGAGTGACCAGGCAGCAGAGGATTCTGCAAGGTCTTAAAGCCTTCCTTGAGTGGCTATGCTCGCAATTCAAACAATGACTTGTGCAAAAAAAATTATTAATTTCTTATTTGTATGGTGGTCATACGGCGTATGCCTACGAATACGGGACAAACCGTGTTCCGTATAGCTTTCATACGGAACGCTTCTCCGATGCCTTAAATACGGGACAATTCCGTATTATACAGAACGCTTGGCAACCCTGGTCTATAGGATTGACGTTTACCAACCTGAGAATCATTTTCTCTGATAATTACAGCAATCAAGTCTTATGTGCTTTCTATCCTCTGTTTAGAATCAGAACTAAGGCAGGCGTTATTGCTGAATGTGATGGGAAGTATAAGAACCATTGCTTTGCACGCTGTGGTGTGAAGCCAGAGTATTTCTCTGCTTGTGCATCCTGAAGAAACTCTGAAGACTTTGTACAATAGAATAAACAGAAGTAAACAATGCATTATGCTTTCCAGGTACGTCTAACAATATTCTACATATTGTAGCAAAGTAGCTACACAGTGCATTTCTAATGACGTGTTGCTGCTGTGTGTGCCCCTGCTCATCATGTACAGACCCGTCTTCCTCTGCAACTCTTTCTCCCTCCAGAAATTCCTCCTTCTGCACCTCAGAAATTATGCAGCACAGCAGGCAGAAACAGTGCGGCTTACAAAAGTTATGTGGGTGTCATTTTCTATAAGAAGGCAACACCAGCGTCCTTCGAGGCACCTAAAGGCACGCTCAACTGTCACGCGGGCTTGGCTTAGAAGGCACCCAAAGGCACGCTCAACTGTCACGCGGGCTTGGCTTAATCTGTGGGTGAAGTTGAACTGCTGTGGTGTTACTGCTCCTCCTTCTGGGTAAGCTTTCATGAGTTTTTCCAGAGTTTCATGACCACATTTATGGCAGTCACAACCTCTTGAGTGATAGTGCAACATGTGTTGATGGTGTGAGATGGACCTGTACTCCAGGTTTGTGGCTAACCTCCAAATACAAATTGCAGCACAGCCTCTACAGGCACTGGCTGTCTGTATTTAGTGTTCTGTCAGGTCAGCAGGGTCGCAGAGTGTCACACAGTAGTTTGAAACTGCCTCTTCGCATTCTGAAGCTTTTCAGCCAATCATCATCTGTCCAGGTTGTGTTGATGTGGGGACACCAGCTATCATTCCGTGGGTATGTCCAAATGCTCCTGTGTTTAACAGAAAGATTAAATTGGTCATCTAGTCATTATGATAACTTTAAGGACAATATCTCTTAATTTACATTATTATTATTATTATCATAAGTGTCAATGTCATTTTTGTATTAGAATATTACACTTATAATAAGGTTTTTTACTTAGAATAAAAGTACTAAATGCTCTAACAAAGGCCTGTAACCTGGCCA
>NW_015645234.1:0-2597 GCF_001515625.1 Sinocyclocheilus rhinocerous
TGCTGGCTAAAGAGTGCAGGTCTGTCTCAGCATGCTTCTGAGAGCGGTGAAGCATCTGCTCACTGGATGAAGTTACCAGTTTGTGTTTGTGTTCAGCTGTGTCAGGAAATGCATTTAGTTTAAAGCCTTGGATTTAAATAAAGATTTAAAGGAATGCTCAACACTGTTGTTGAATTGTTTAACTAACGTTCTTAACTCAAAAGAATATTTTGAAGAATGTTTTAATTATTTCAATGTCTATACAATAAAATTCCAATAGGAACTGAAACCTTTAAACACCAAAAAGGACATAAAAGTATGACGTGATGATGGACAGATTGAAATGTAGGTCTTTGTTCTGTCTCATATCAAAACATTGTTCAACACACGCATACACAGATTACATAAAATATGGCAAAACAAACCTCAAGTGTCAACTAATACTAAACCTCACTGGTTTCTCGCATGTCACGTGACCAAATGTCATGATGTTTGAGGATCATGTTCATCATATTTGGTGTGAAATCGCATACTCGCTGAGTAGGCACTTCTAAGTACGTACTTCACAACTATTTCTATATGACATGAATGTGTGTAGTATGAATATAATGTGGATGTACTAAGTTCGTCATGTTGTCATTATCATTTGACCTACAGTTACAGTTGTCACTCACAAATCCTCTCTCGTGGCCTCATGGGACAGTGAAGTATCCAGTGGATGCACACTTCAGAATATCATTGAAAGTAATAGGTCATCTGACAAGATTTGCTTCATGAATACTGTGAATTTGGACATATTACTCATTCACATACTGTTTTTCGCCTACTATGTCATAGGGAAGTATGCATATTCAGGTGCACTCTGTGTGTTGATTTGATTTGATTTAAAGGAACACTCCACTATTTTTGAAAATAGGCTCATTTTCCGACTCCCCTAGAGTTAAACAGTTGAGTTTTACCGTTTTCGAACTCAACTGTTTAACTCTAGGGGAGTCGGAAAATGAGCCTATTTTCAAAAATAGTGGAGTGTTCCTTTAAGAGTGGATTCAGGCTTAAATTTCCATCTGTTCTTCATAGTGATCATGTCATAAAAGTCTAGAACAACATGAATAAATGATGTTAAATGATGACTTTCCACTTTGGGATGAACCAAAAGAGGTGTTAATCTTCTTTCAAATTAAAATACTCATATACAAATATTAAAATACATACAGTATGTACACACAAATGTGCAGAATCTCATTATGTTCTGTTGATTCTTATACTTGCTTGTTCTGTTTTGTCCCTTTTGCTGTTTGAACCACCGCTATTCTTCGTTAATATATGAAGTATTTGTGTGTTTTAAAAACAGACTTTACAAACTCCGTAACAAGCAGAGGATCTCCGTGTCTGCAGCCTCCAAACTGCTCTCCAACATGATGCTGGGATACAGAGGCATGGGCCTGTCTATGGGGAGTATGATCTGCGGCTGGGACAAACAGGTGAAGTCTTTATGTTTGTAAGATTGCTTTTGTGTTTTTTGCTTAGTTGCATATTATCAGAGTGTTCTCAGTCAAGCATATTATACAGTACAACAATAAAATAAATAAAATAATTGTAAAGCTCTTAGTAAGATCTTATAATCATCTTGTAGCACAATCATGAATACACAACTTCAGTTACATTCATGTTACCTCTTTTCCCTCACATCAGGGTCCAGGCCTGTACTATGTGGATGATAATGGCACACGTCTCTCCGGCCGGATGTTCTCCACTGGCTGTGGGAACAGCTATGCGTATGGTGTAGTGGACAGTGGTTATCGTGAGGATATGACTGTGGAGGAGGCGTATGAGCTGGGCCGTCGTGGTATTGCTCATGCTACACACAGAGACGCTTACTCCGGTGGTGTGGTCAACCGTAAGTACCAGCAATGTATTACAAACTGGCTAGCAATGAATCTGAATCTTAACATTAATATAAAAATGTAAGAATATTGAGCTGCAGTAATGTGCTATTATGGTTCAACCAAAATCTGTAAGAAGTGTGAAATTGTCCCCGACAATAAAACAAAACAGCCCCAATACAAGAAATAACGCTAAGCTTTGTATTTCTGTCCTACATTATTGTTTTCTTAATTCAATAATGTACACTATTGTTGCATAGTTTTTGTGTCATATTTAAGAGATGAAGTCTTCACATATGTTTTCTCCTCTTAGTGTACCACATGCAGGAGGACGGCTGGATCAAGGTGTGTAAGGAGGACGTGTCAGAGTTAATCCACAAATATAAGAAGGGAATGTTCTGATCTGATCTCTCATTTATCTGACAGTAAAAATTAAACTGTTATCAAATCAAAGACGTTTTTGGTGCATTCTTTATTATATATTTGAACCGTATTTTCTGTAACTATCTGTCTCAGTGAATAAAAAAATGAACTTAATTCACTTATGTTACAGGACAAATATAGCTCCGTGTTTGTGATGACTTTTTGTGCTTATTCTACCCATTTTTGTATGTGGTTCCAACAGGGTTATTCTCTGGGAACTGTGCAGTGTGTGGCAGAAAAATAATTTTATTTGAAAAGATTATTGTTGAACCTTCATGAAATCTTTTTTTTTTTTTAAGGGAACGGTCATAG
>NW_015645234.1:2671-3413 GCF_001515625.1 Sinocyclocheilus rhinocerous
TAGTGGTGAACAAATATGGGATGCACAGCTTCTTTTTTTTTTTTTTACTTTATAGACCATGAAATAATATTTTAATTTCAATATAGCTTACTTTAAAGGGGACCTATTATGCCCTTTTTACAAGATGTAATATAAGTCTCTGGTGTCCCCAGAATGTGTCTGTGAAGTTTCAGCTCAAAATACCCCACAAATCATTTATTATACCATTTTGAAATGCCTATTTTGAGTGGAAGCAGAAACACGCTGTTTTCGTGCACGTAAGCACACGCACAGAAAGCGGCTGTCACTCGGCATGTCAATACTAAACTAAGTTCTCTTTCATGTCTTATTGTGCTCAAACTGTCAAATATACACAAGGTTATGCCAAAAACACACATCATTTACATAAACACAGTCGGTTATGTCTATGAACGTAAACAGCTGGGGAAAAAATCACATGTTTATTACCTACCGCTGTCGCTGTTACAGTTTTTTTTTTTGCTAACAAGCATTGTTCAATACTGAAGCCACATTTTCAAAACTGTTCACATCATTCAGCGGTAGTCTAGAAGTCTATGCTAAACAAACTGTGAATCATTTTTCATTGCTTTCAGACAAAATGCATTCAATGACCACATTTCTCAAAATCCACAAACACTTTTGTCATTCATACTCCACAACCTGCAAACCACTATATTTTCAGCACATTTTCAGTTGCTAACACACTGCTTTCAAAACTGATAAAAGCACATTCAAATCAGAA
>NW_015645234.1:3465-7274 GCF_001515625.1 Sinocyclocheilus rhinocerous
TATTTAATTTTATTTTATTTTATTTTATTTTATTTTATTTTATTTTATTTTATTTTTCACAAGTAAATTTTGTAAATGTTGACGTGTTTTTGTTTTTTTGTTTTTGGTATGTAAAGAAATAGGGTCAGTAATACAGTCAGTAAAATGAAAAGATGTTATTCTTATCCTATAATGAAATACTTATGTGACAAATCATTCAAACTTCAAAGATAAAAGTTCATAGTTTATGTAATGCTCCGTGTAGTTAGTGTTTTTTCGATCAGTGTGTTGAAGGAGTGGAATCCTGGATTCATCACGGCCTTCATAAAATATATTAATTATCCTTTTGCATGATTATTGATCAAGCTATTAATTAGTATTTAACCTCATAGATTGTTAGTTGATTGAATAAAATTATTATTTACCATACACCAGTGAGTAGACATTGAAAATGTGTGTATTTACAGTAATATCTTTCTCTCCCTTTAGTGAGAAGTTGGAATGTGTAACTAGGTTTTTTATATATGCTGACTTTTTATTCTCTCCATTTAATTTTCCTCTGCTGTATTGATTAGTCATTCTGTTCGCCTGCCATTCTGTTAATTAACTCATTATAGTCCTTGTGTTCCTGAGTTCCTTGTTCCTGTCTCCGTCAATGTGAAGGTGTTGTGTTCTCTGGTTTAATGAGTGAGTTTTGAATGAAAGACTCTTCTGATTGTATCTTTGTGCGCTACTTAAACTGTGCAACATTAACTAAGATTAATAAATGCTGTGGAAGTATTGTACATGTTAACTAAAATAGTTATTAACACGAGTAAGGTATACAAATATGTAATATCATTTAATTATCTTGGTATTTGACATGGTTCAAAATAGAGACCAAACTTATTGCTATAATTAAAGGCATTTTTTTTTAGGTATTAACAGTCTGAATATGACAGTGATATGGAGAGTGTCCGTAAAAGAGACTTAGATGTGTGATTCAGGTCCATGTACACACACAAAACTCTAGACACCATTACAATTATGGAAGCTCAGTAACCTTGGAACAACACGAACATTATGAATGTCCTCTTTTTAAAGTTAAAGCCTTAAATCAAGCATTATTAAAAAGACTACTCTTATCTACATTGTTTCACTTAAAAATTAGATGAAGGCCTTTAGTTGCTAGGTAGAATTGAGTGTAACAGGCTGTGAATCAAATCATTTGCTGTATTTGGTAACTAGTTTTGGTAATTAGTGTGAGCAGGAATGTTTGGGCGATTTATCAATGAATTAGTGGTTTTAATAAAAGTACTAAGAATTTGACAATGGCAAGTCACTGATTACAGCTAAATAAATGCATATAAATTACTATATATTCATTTACTTATGAATCTACAGCAGCACACAGCTATGGGTTTTTGTTTTAAAGTAAAAAAATACTTGCTGTAATTTTTTTTAAAGGCCATATCGGGAAATAGAGAGAGCTGGATCCGCCACAGCCACAGTTCTCATCTATCATTTTCTTTGGAATATACTTTCACAAAAGAGTGACCCTTAAGAGCTCTTTAAACGCTAAATGATATTTTTCTGGTGTCATATATCTGAGCAGCTCAACACTCTTGCTTCCGTCTTGTGTTCATTGTGAATATATCACGACATTTCACCAACAACATTTCTACAAATTCTGCACGCCTGCAGTGGTGAATATAGTCCTTTTGATTCTGAATAATATTTCATATCAACTTTGGGAAGGAATCATGCATTTTAACATCATAGATAAGATTCTGTTGAATTCGAAGCAAAAGTTAATTAATAGATTCTGATGAAATATGGATACTGTTTTGACAACAGAAAGACACATTCACCACTTGCCCCTTTTTGTGAAGTTTATTTATTTTTAAAGAATCAAAATAAGATTACAATGTTTTGAAGGCAACCAATATACAAAAATATCCACGTAACTTAATTTAGATTTAGTAACCTCAAATCAAGGAAAATATCTATAGTTTACTGTACTGTACAGATGTTCATGTCAAAGTTAATTAGTACAGTATCTTAAACATTACAAGAATCGATATTATTCTGTAGTTCAACTTATCTAAATTATGTAAAACAAACAACAACAAAAAAGTATACAAACAGAAAAAGCCCAATAATCCCATTCAAGAAATAAAATATGAAGCCTACATATTGTCTAATTTCATTGATGGAATAGTCCAGTTCCACAATTCATCCAGAGTTAGTTATTTTAAGTTTTCCATGACTTGTTAGCCTTCCCCTGATTTATTTCATATTTTATTTCCCACAGAAATAGTCTCATCTCATGTGACTGCTATAATATACTGTGACTGACTATAAACACATTCACAAGTTTCTCTTTTTTCACAGTCAGTACTGATATCACACATCCTACAGATTAATCCAACTTGCAAATCAATTATTTGCATTCTTGGTTTTCTCTGGTTTTGTCACCAAAGAGAAATATATAAATTTTACAATTTAGTTCTGAGATCAACGTGTCATCTTAAAATGAACAAGTTCAAACAATTAAAGAAAAACAGAAGATGAGCATAAAGTGTGATGAAACAAAAACTTTGCAGATGTAATTAATGTAGAACCCTAATATAAATCAATCCTGTCACTGAAATCTATGATCCTGTGTGTGTGTGTGAGAGAAAGTGTGTGTTTGTGTGTTATAAGCACGATGGACAGCAGGATAAGCATCATTTTTACTTCATCTCTTGCACTCATCTGGTCTCCTAAAATGGCAAAAACATATTACATTTAATTAATTTCACATGACTGAAACAGTTGCACTAATGAATAATAATAATACACTTACATCTTTATGCTTTTGGATCTGAATGAGCTGAGCTGTTTGAACCATCATCAGATGCTAGAATAGAAAACACAAATTACAATTATCATGAAAGTACAGCTACACCACACAGTTGCACAATTTCTTTTTTATTAGATCTATTGAAAGAAAGATATTGTAAAACTATGCATATATTTCGACTTACTCTTTGATTTTACATTACCAACAATGTAGGAATATAAACATATTATTATTAACCATATCATGAATGGCAGAGCCCATCTGTTATTAATAAATATCAGATGGAGATTATAAAAAACTTACCATTGACAGGTTTAAAGCCTGAAAAACAGAAATCCACAAAGATGAAATATTAGCACACAAATGTGTAAAACATACAGTGTAGTCAATAGTGATAATAACAATATCTGAGTCTCTCTCACCTTTCTTTTTCTGGTAGACCTTATACCCAGCAACACCAGCGACAATCAACAGGAGGACACCAGCAACAGCACCAAGAATGATGCCGATGGGGACAGAAGCTGAAGAATCAAACGAAAACATCAGGTTATTAAAGACTCTGACAATCTTAGAAACTGGTACAGGTTTCAGATTTCAGCAGATACAAAAAACAACATCGATGACTGTGATATCTGCAGTACATTAGCACAGACTAATCAGAGACTGGCGATAGCAAATGATTTCCATTAAAGGGGTCATATGATGCGATTTCAAGTTTTCCTTTCTCTTTGGAGTGTTACAAGCTGATTGTGCATAGATAAGATCCCTGAAGTTGCAAAGACTAAAGTCTTATTTTATGGAGGACTGTTTCCTGATCCTGGTAGAGACTACAATGCCGGCTGTTCTGCCTCACAGACTGTAAGTAAGTTTTTTATATTTAAAGGATTTGCCACTGACGATTCAAACGTGAGTTTTGGGCAGTGTAGAGTAGCGCTTGTTGTTTGTCATTTCTCCGATCACAAATGCAGACATGGTTTTATGTTTACGCGGCGTGATGCAACGAACG
>NW_015645234.1:7839-10876 GCF_001515625.1 Sinocyclocheilus rhinocerous
GGAAAATAATGTGTTTTTTTAACCTTAAACCGCATAAACACATTGCATTACACCAAATACACAAAATAATGTTCTTTTTCAGCAACAACATATGACCCCTTTAACATTTTGAGTTTCATGGTCTACTCATCCAGACAATCGCTCTCACCGTAGTTAGTTTTGATCTTGTCCTCCGTCAGAATGCTGCTGATGGTTTTGCCCTGATGCTCCACCACGCAGCTGAACTTGTTGTTCTTCAGCTCATCAGGTGTAACTGTGATGGTGCTCGTCACCTGAAAGGTCCCGTCCTCATTGGGAATAAGTTGTCCAAGATCCACATCCTCAATATGTTCTTGTCCGTTTTTCTGCCAGGTGACTGTTACTCCACTGGGGTAAAAACCTGTAGCATGACACGAGACTGAAGACGAGGAAGACTTCTGCAGCAGAGACACCTGAGGAGAGACTGAGAGAGAGAATACAATGATGCCAAGCCTTCATCTGCTACAAATCGCACAGAAATCCAGACATGCTTGGTCTCCAGTAAACACAAGTGGACTACAGTAGCTGATACTTTCATCCAAAATGATAACTTGGGGTTAAGCAACTTCAGCTTAAGTCCAAAAATTGTGATAATTAATGGTTTGCTGTTACCAGCTCTGAGCTGTAACCACTACAGCAAAACACTTCACGAGAGAGAGAGAGAGAGAGATTAAGATAAACAAAAAGAAACAGTGAAACTGAAAGAGAAAATTAGCCATAGTCTGCAACATTCAAATAAAACAAAGCAAATCTATAAGGTTGCTGTATATTTCTTCTCATTATCTGTTGTTGTAGTCCCGAGATCACATCAAGAGCTTTTATCAGCCAAATAATCGGTTATTAATCAGACTGACGGCTCAAGCAGATTGAAAAGCTTTGATGTAAACACCTCAATCGATCCGACTGAGCTCGATCTGAAGGATATTTCAATCAGGATAATAAAAGGGGTGGTGTAGACCTAAAATAATCTGATCAATAGAATAAAAATCAAGCATCTTCTCAGATTGAAATAAACCTTGTGAATATGTGCAGTGCCATGAAGCGCATGTCTATCAGAGCTATTTACATATGTTTTACTTCTTATGAATGTGCAAGTTTATTTATATCTTACGAACTGGTCAGTGAAGGAGACTGAATATTTAATAAATATTTCCTAAAAAAACAGCTCTGACATATTTCTCAGCTTTACTTTTAGGTATGTCATCAAGACAAAGATGACAGTTATACTTCAGTGACATTATGGCATTGATTTCTAGCGGTGTCTGATGCACTGCGCATGAGCTGACGTTTTGTTTGGATACATAAATGAGCATTTCAATGAAAATGTGAATTGGATTGCAAAGGGTTTGGATTCGTTCAGATTGACAACAATGAGTGCATGTAAACATATCCATCTTTTAGATTATTATTCTAATAGGGTTTGACTCCTGGCCTCATGTTTGTGTGAAAATCAGTTGGTGTAGTGTTACTATATGATAAGAATCCCTCACAAATACCTGCTACGCATGTTAATATACAACAACATGTAACAATATGTATGATTACATCTTAAATATCAAAACGTGATTCGAATAACCTCTTGACGTCCTGCAAGCATTTACATCATGTTTTAGTTTTTAAGCAAGTGAATGCAGACAGAGTAAAGACAGGGAGTGGAAAGGAGATACAGTCTCATATAACCAAACGTTTTGTTGTATACAACTCTTCTATTTCCTGGTGAAAAGGTAAATGCTGTAACGATGAATGCTCACTATGCAGTGATTATCAAATCAACTGATATTCCTACCTTTTCTCTCCAGAGTGTCCTTCCCATATCTCACATACTTCTGCAGCCACTCAATGCATGTGTTCTCCAGATATCCTTTATTGTACTCTCCAAAGGCTTTATCAGCATCCCATTTGTGTTTGGTAATGACAGCTTGAGGATTAGCAGCGGTCCAGGTGAGGGAGCTCTTATCAAAGCTGACGAAGTCCTCTCCATCATAACCATACTGCCAGTATCCTCGTTTGGTGCCATCATCATTCAGCTCACAGCCACACATCATCTGCCACGTGTGAACTCCTGAGAAGAGAGAAACATCATGATATATCACACTCACCATTCTTCATCTCTTCTAATATCACCTAAAGACTTGATGATTGAGCAGAATATATTCCAATCTTCTTCTTCTACACAAAACCAAACATCCACATAAAGATGAGAGCAATTGTGATTAGCTAATGAAATTGGTTGGTACTAAAATATACTAGCATTCAGAAGTGAATAGATGAATATGATTACATATAAACATGAAACCTTTTGTCTGAGTTCACAGCATTAAAATATTTGACAGCTGAAGGTTATCCAGTTGAAGGTGAAAGTAAGACTCAACACAGAAACAGTGTTCAGTGCTGCTGCTGATTAAACATATGAGCATAATAAACATGTATGAGAGAACATGGCTACAGACGTTATACTGAAAGAACACAGATCAAGTTTTCTCTAAATGTGTGTGTTTGGCTTCTAAACGTGTGCTACGGTCGCTCTGAGGAATGAACATGTCTGATGTCTGATATCTTTACAGCAGCACATTCTAATACAGTGATCGTGGTATTCATTTCATTCATCTGTTTATTTCTGTTGATCTGTAAATAACTCCATTCAGCAGTGTAGAGGAGAGATCGCTCTGTCTGAGTAATGTGGAGCCGCCACACAGAGACAGAGAGACACAGAGACACGCTTGATGTCGTGAAGATCCTGTGCGTCATAGAAAATGATTCTTTGAGAAATCAGCAGATCAGTTCATCTCATCTAAACTCTGCTCACACATTTCACTTTTTCTCCTCTGTTTCTGAAGCAGAACCAGTTCATTTCTAACAAAAGAAGAACTAGATTAAAAAGATATTAAAATGAATATTCAATCATAACGATCAATTTTTCCATTGAAAATAATTTTTTTAAAATTCTAATATTTTCATCTCGTCTAAATTCACGCATTTCACTTTTTCTCCTCTGTTTCTGAAGCAGAACCAGTTCATT
>NW_015645235.1:0-479 GCF_001515625.1 Sinocyclocheilus rhinocerous
GGGCCTTGGCTGTTGGAAGAACCTTTGTTTTTTAACCCTCTCTTTGCGTCAAGATTTTTATCATCTGCATGTTTACGCTCACGGCTGGTGGCTGCTGGATATACGAAGTTGGGCCATGTACTGAGTAGCAGCGTGGAAGTTATAAGCCAAAGAACCGAAGTGAAATCTGCAAGAATGATACAGCAGCTTGTTGCAGAAGTACACGGGAAGTTAAGAAAGGAGCACAGAGATTTTGTGGACAATACAGAGATGATTCATGAGTGGAAAGAAGGGCTTGATTATGATTTTCCTTCACTCATTGTTAAAGCTGCTGTGGAGAATTGGGAAGATGATGATCATTGTTTGTTGACGTTTAAAACCCCAGTTTTGGATTATTTCGAGTCAACTGGGAAGAAGGCCTTGTACTTGACTTGTGTGAAAGTATTAAATGCCAAGTTGTTGACTGGTGTTTCTTCAACAAAATGGAGAGACTTTTTTGG
>NW_015645236.1:0-880 GCF_001515625.1 Sinocyclocheilus rhinocerous
AGGGATGTGTGCAATTTACAGAGGGATGTGTGCAAGACAGAGAGAGAGTGTCGTGTGTTGGTGTAGAGAGGAAGTAGGGCAGTGTGCTGAAGGCCACTGTGCCGTTGCTCACCTCTGATTCACACGACTGCGCTTGCTCAATATCTGACCATCGCCCACCCAGCTCTGAAAGGTCACACCACGGCCCTGTTTGAGCCATGAGAAAGAGAGGTGTGGACAGATGTAGGATGATGTGTGTTTTAACATCAAATATGCAAATGAAAGCTCTCATGACAACAACGTTAACAACAGAAACAATACCAGTAAATAACAGTAATTATATATATGTATTATGCAAATTAACGAATTATTCAAAATAACAATCTTGACATCCTACTTCAATAAATGTAAATGTTAAAAAATGTTGAACTGTTAAATAAATTAGTCCTTGTTTTTCTTTAAAGGGGTCATATAATGCTACATGCACTTTTACAAGTTGTTTGAACTGAAATGTGTGTTGGCAGTGCGTGTTCACAACCACCCTAAAATGATAAGAATCCACCCAGTGGTTTTTTGTTAATCTACTAAAATCTTTACCCCTTTCTCAAATCCAGCAGATCTCAGATGCCTGTCTGTGTGACGTCACACAGACAGGCCCCTCCCACGATAGTTTGATTGACAGTAGCGTTTCAGCACAGACTGGACTGGCGTCTTACCTTAGCCCCGCCCTGAGTGAGCTGTCATCAGTCCGCCATTGTTTCACCGCTGGAGCAGTAGTAGACAAGAATGACTCCTATGCGATTGAGGTCGCTGTTGTTGGATGTAATAATGAACATAGCAGTCGTCGTTTACTCCGGACATCTGAGCCGCTGAAGACGCAGTGGATTGTTTGTTTTTGAAG
>NW_015645237.1:0-880 GCF_001515625.1 Sinocyclocheilus rhinocerous
AAGTGGGTTGCAGACATAATTACCCATCTGCACCCCACTCCTGTCGCAAGAAATTTTATGGAGAAGATGTGAAGGGCTTATGAATTTATCTTGACTAAGGGTAAGAGCAAGATTTTTGTTCAGAAATAATAATTATTTAAAATACATGTATTTTTCTTTGTTAATATGTACAGATTTGAAATGAATGTAAACTTGTATTAAAGCAGCTTCCACAGCACAGCAGCTGGACAATGACATCCCCATAGCAGAGCAGCACAACAGCCCCAGTCAGGAGCAGTGCAATGGTTCCATTTTGGAGCCGGAGAGCCTCACCGAGAAGCAGCCGAATAGTCTCACCGAGGAGCAGCCGGAGAGCCTCACCGAGGAGCAGCCGAAGAGCCTCACCGAGGAGCATCTCACCGAGGAGCAGCCGGAGAGTCTCACCGAGGAGCAGCCGAAGAGCCTCACCGAGGAGCATCTCACCGAGGAGCAGCCGGAGAGTCTCACCGAGGAGCAGCCGAAGAGCCTCACCGAGGAGCATCTCACCGAGGAGCAGCCGGAGAGTCTCACCGAGGAGCAGCCGAAGAGCCTCACCGAGGAGCAGCCGGAGAGAGCAGCCTCGGTCTTTGCGACAGAGGAAGAAAAGGACAAAAACCTCAGTCTGTTCACCAGCACCTTCTGCGAGAAGCAGCCGAATAGTCTCGCCGAGGAGCAGCCGAAGAGCCTCACCGAGGAGCAGCCGGAGAGCCTCACCGAGAAGCAGCCGAAGAGCCTCACCAAGGAGCAGCCGAAGAGCCTCACCGAGAAGCAGCCAAAGAGTCTCACAAAGGAGTCAGAGACTGTATTTATACTCAATCTTGTTCCTCTGTCTTCCCCACACTCTCCAACTTCTCTCTCTCCT
>NW_015645238.1:0-693 GCF_001515625.1 Sinocyclocheilus rhinocerous
CCAGGCCTGGAAACCACAAATTTAAAATTATGTTATTTCCAGTTTTTCCATGAATGTGGAAGCCCTGAAAGTGTAGACAGTTTACTGCATAAGCTTGCTGTATATGTGCATGTCTTTTTTGACAGTGCAAATAAAACACAATAATAATAAAAAATAATAATAAATATATAACATTAAATAAAATAACATAAATAGTATGTACATTTTTGGTTTTTGCTGACAGTATAAATAGAAAAAAATAAAATTCTCTATTTCTGTATTAGCAGATTTTCCATGTAGCCAGTTTGTTGCATATATTTCCTGTATTTTTTTCTTTTTTGACAGTTTGACAGTTAAATTTAAATAAAATTACCTGCTATTAGCAGAATTTTCATGTAGCCAATTACATACAGTATATTTGCTGTATATTTTTTTCTTGTCATTTTTTTTACATTATTAATGAAACAAAATAAAAAAAATAAAATAAAATACAACAAAAAGAATAAAATAAAACAAACTAAAAAAACTTACTAGCTATTTCCATAAAATAAAATACAACAAAAATAATAAAATAAAACAAACAAAAAAAAATTACTAGCTATTTCCATGCTTATAGCTTATATTTCCATGTTTTCTATGTAGTCATGTTTTTTTTTATCATTTCACTGACCATATGGAGAGAGGTGATAACAACATCAGCCAATGATTCAAGCC
>NW_015645239.1:0-275 GCF_001515625.1 Sinocyclocheilus rhinocerous
AAAACCCTGTATTCATATCGGCTGGAGGGACCGGCTCTATCGAATTTTTCGCCAGTAGGACTACGATCTGCGCACGCAAGACAGGAGCATCAGCCGCCTTCACTGTCGTGAAGCGGATGCCACTGAACTTGGGGGGATGCCGGGCGAACTGAATCGCATAGCCGAGGCTGATGGGCCGCAGAAGGCAAAGAGATGGGTTGGGTAGCGCCAGCCAGGCACCCAGATACCGTGCAAGCGGGACCAGCGGAACCACCGCCGTACCCGCAGTGGGGCAG
>NW_015645239.1:420-539 GCF_001515625.1 Sinocyclocheilus rhinocerous
AACCGCCCGCTGCTGCCTGCTGGCGATGGAGGAGGATGAGTGTGGTCCGGTGCTGGCGGTGCTGGTACTCTTCATGCCCTCCTGGGACCCAGGGACAGAGAAAACCGCTCTCTCATCGA
>NW_015645240.1:0-1187 GCF_001515625.1 Sinocyclocheilus rhinocerous
GAAAATGCTGCAGAGGTTTTTGATAGTGAGGGCTGTGCTGGAAGGTTTGATGATGATGGCAATGATAGTGGTGGTGATGATGACAGTGTAGATGATAGTGTTGAATATGTTGTTGATGCTGATGTTAATGTTGGTGATGAAGATAGTGGGGATGGTGAGTTAGGCTGTGAGTTTGTTGATGATTGTACGGATGAGAAGGATAATGTAGAGGTTCCTGAAAATGAGGGCTGTGATGGTGGGGTTGATAATGATGATAGTGGTATTGACGAAGATGGTGAAGATGATGAAGATGGTGATGAAGATGATGTGGATGATAGTGTTAAAGATGATGACAATATTGGGATTGATGAGGATGGTGAAGATGATGAGGATCGTTTTGTTGATTGCATTAAAGATGTAGTTGATGATGATTTTAATTCTGGCGATGAAGCCTGTGAGCTAGCTGATGAGGATAAGGATGAGGAAAATGCTGCAGAGGTTTTTGATAGTGAGGGCGGTGCTGGAAGGGTTGATGATGATGGCAATGATAGTGGTGCTGAAGATGATGGTGACGGTGATGATGACGGTGTAGATGATAGTGTTGAATATGTTGTTGATGCTGATATTAATGTTGGTGATGAAGATAGTGGGGATGGTGAGTTAGGCTGTGTGTTTGTTGATGATTGTACGGATGAGAAAGATAATGTAGAGGTTCCTGAAAATGAGGGCTGTGATGGTTGGGTTGATAATGATGATAGTGGTATTGACGAAGATGGTGAAGATGATGATGATTGTGGGACTGATGAAGATGGTGCAAATGATGGTGTAAATGATAGTATTGAAGATGTAGTTGATGATGTTAATGTTGGTGGGGATGGTGATGAAGGCTGCGAGTTTGCTGATGATGGTAAGGATGTGGAAGATAATGTAGAGGTTGTTGATATTGAGGGCTGTGCTTGTGAGATTGATGATAATGATGATAGTGGGACTGATGAGGATGTTGTGGATGATAGTATTGAATATGTTTTTGATGATGATGATGATAATGTTGGTGATGAAGATGATGTAGATGATAGTGTTAAAGATGATGACAATAGTGCGATTGATGAGGATGGTGAAGGTGATGAGGATCGTTTTGTTGATTTTATTAAAGATGTAGTTGATGATGATTTTAATTCTGGCGATGAAGCCTGTGAGTTAGCTGATGA
>NW_015645241.1:0-938 GCF_001515625.1 Sinocyclocheilus rhinocerous
TCACCCATAACAGTCTTATGACTCTTTCTTCTGTAGAGGGAAAAATACGACAACAACAACCCATCATTTTATGAATTTGCAGTAGCGTGAATTCAAAGCAATTGCAGTACAACTTTTTCTAAATAACTGGTTTCGACAAAAAAACAACAACAACCTGGTATTTAAGTTTACAGTAAAATCAGATGCTAAATATATTGTTTCTTGCTCCAAGTGCACTTCATGTATTATTTGTGTTAGAGCGCCCCCTGCTGTTTACAGAAAGTACTGAAATTACAGGATTATAAAGACTCGATCTCTCTTTCTATGCCTTTGTCTGTTTTCCTGGAGTGTAAAATAGTATCTTGTTTTTGCTTTGTTTAAATGTCTCTAGGATCGGTTGACATTCAGAAGGATCATCGTAAAGAACAACGCGAAGAAAAGAAAAATGTACGAGGCTTTCATCGGGACTCTTCCACTGCTCACGTCACTGGAGGTTTGAACACACACTTTTGCATTCATCTGGCAACTTCTACCAACATGCTATCTGCTAACTGTATTTTGTGATGTGAGTTTTTGTCTGCATGTGCAGTTCTCTTGTTGATTTTATAAATAAATGTGTCTCCTGTTTTCAGGTTTCAGAGAGAATGAAGGTTGTTGAATTGCGTCTCTTGTTTTCAGGTTTCAGAGAGAATGAAGGTTGTTGATGTGTTGTCGACCAAAGTGTACAACAGTGGAGAACAGATCATTGCTCAGGTTAGAGATCTGACACCACTAATGAACAAAGATTTAATGCTAAGATTTGTAAGTAATTATTACGGGTTCCCACAGTCATGAAAAACCTGGACATTTTAGGGAACTTTAGTGATTCAGGCCTAGACAGTTCTTTTACCATTTAATTTCTGTATTTATGCTCAGCACTAATATATTTCATCAGATTGAGCACAATTTGTGAGTACAAA
>NW_015645242.1:0-1015 GCF_001515625.1 Sinocyclocheilus rhinocerous
TGTGATAAAATATGTATAATCTGTTGATTTGATAATAATAGCAACCACAATATGATTTTTAAAATTATTATTAATAATAATTATAATAATAAATATTAATGTAATTTATTTTTTTATTTTATACCAGTTAAAAAAACTCTTATTGCAATAATAATTGCACTTAAAAATAAAAATCAGTATTTAATAATGACATAATTAATGAAATGATCATTTAAAGTATAACAAATATTATAAGAACTAAAGAAATGTTATGATAATAATCATAATGACAAAAATATCAATAATACTTATATATTATAATTGTATTATTTATATTACAACAATTAAACAAATCAATAAAAAACTTATTGCAATAATATTACTGCAATATTTATTACATTAAATTCATATTTTTATTACTATTAATAAATAATGACTTATAAAATAAAATAAACACTCAATATAAAATAAAACCTCAATATTTAATATTGATGATAGTAATAATAGAAATAATAATATAATAAAAATACTAACTTTATTTTACAGCAATTATACCATTTTGATGGATTTGTTAACATTTAAATAACAATAAAACAAAGCTATTATTTTTATTGATTAATTGAAATTGTTAGAATATATATAAAAAAAATAAAATTATTATTTTGGTTATTATTAATAAAGACTCCCTTTTTATTTTACAGTACAATTGGATTATTGCAATCATAATATATTTATTTTCTCATTTGTTATAATTAATAATATTATTATTATAATTAAATAATAGTTAAATATTACAATATTAAATATTTTGGTTATTCTTCAAATGTATAATAATAATTATTATTATTATTATTAAATACTGACATTTTATTTTACAGCGCAATATGATTACTGCAATAGTAAGAGTTTTTATTGATTAGTTTAATTGGTATATTTAAAATAAAGTATAAAACAATATTTTAATAATAATAATATGAACTTTGTTTTATTCTTATTTAAATTATAATAAATGCATTAAAAATGGTACAATTGCTGT
>NW_015645243.1:0-469 GCF_001515625.1 Sinocyclocheilus rhinocerous
ACATCTGCTCTGGCGGTGAAACAATGGTGGACTGATGACAGCTCAGTCAGGGTGGGTCTAAGGTAAGACGCCAGTCCGGTCTGTGCTGAAACGCTACTGTCAATCAAACTATCGTGGGAGGGGCCTGTACAGAACTACATCATTCTGACAGGAATCTCAGAACAGCCTGGTTTGAAAAAGGGGATTTTAAAATGGGAATAAAAGAAAAAAACACTGGGTGGATTTTTATAATTATAGGATGGATGTGTACACACACTTCTAACATGCATTTATGTTCAAACAACCGGTGAACACATTCATGTGGGGCCCAAATGGGTTGCACCTAGGGCCAGGTCAATTTTGTCCCATAAAACAATACGTCATCTGCTGGGAATTTTTTATTTGCTGGCAATTTTAATTCTATTTAATTGTGCAAAAAACATGTTGAAAAATGAATCAAACACAGCAAACTTATAGCAAGTAGCAAGGT
>NW_015645244.1:0-640 GCF_001515625.1 Sinocyclocheilus rhinocerous
CTCACTAAAAATGTACTAAAAAAAAAAAAAAATGTCAAACTAATTTATTTCTGCATTAGAGGCCTCCCACAACAACATATAAATGGCATATAAAAAAAACATTTTTTTCTAAATTTGGGTCTTACAGGGTTAATGGTACAACAACTGAACAATGATATTAATAATCCCACTATAAAATTATAATCATAATCATCATCGTATCCACAGTAATGGTCATGCAGCAGAGACCTAGACACTCCTTCTCACTAGAAACAAAAATAGTGCTATAACAACACAAAACACAAAAGTTAGCTCTGTATTTAAAAAACAAAAACGAAAACTTACATGATAAATGGTCTGTATCACGACGACTATACCACAGATGAGACTGCTGTAGAAACGGTGCTGTATGACATATATGACCATATTTGGCTCGTCTATGGCAAGCCGTATTAGCATTTAAAACTTTGGTTTGACTATCCATAAATATAATTTAAGATAGGAACAATTGTATTTTGACGAGTCATAATTATAATTCGACTACTCACAATGACAATTAGAGATATCAGCAATTGTAATTGCACTAGTAAGAAATCGGATTAGAGATATCTCTAAATACTTTATGACTAGTCAAAACTCCATTTAAGATATCTGTAATGAT
>NW_015645244.1:942-1052 GCF_001515625.1 Sinocyclocheilus rhinocerous
GTTATTAAATAATATCTGGATGCAGCCTTATGTGGTAAAAGGTCTCCAGCGTGCATATATGTATACGCTGTGATTTTAATTGAATCATGTTGCAAAACGGACCAAATGCA
>NW_015645245.1:0-725 GCF_001515625.1 Sinocyclocheilus rhinocerous
GGCCTTCTTCCATCTCCTCGGCGTATCAGTAAGCCTCACCTCTGGATATCACCCACAGTCCAACGGCCAGACTGAGCGCACGATCCAAGAGATCGGGAGATATCTCCATAGCTATTGCCACAACAACCAGAACCGCTGGAGCCTCTACCTTCCCTGGGCCGAGTATGCACAAAACTCCCTTCGACAGCAAACCACCGGCCTCACCCCGTTTCAGTGCGTACTCGGTTACCAACCTCCCCTATTCCCGTGGACGGGAGAACCCTCAGACGTTCCAGCGGTGGATCTCTGGTTCAGAGAGAGCGAGAGGCTCTGGGACTCCGCGCATGTCCATCTCCAGCAGGCAGTTCGGAGACACCAAGACTACGCTACTCCTTACCTGACTCACGAACCCGGACTCCTACCTGAATACCTACCTGTCTCTGTGCCATCCTCTTCAGCCCAATCCTAGAAGGAACCCGTCATCACGTGAGCTAGTTCCTTACAATTCATAGACTGTTGCCTTAACCCATTTGTTCTCCATCTCTTCTCTCAGCCCCTGTTCAATAAAGAACCCTGTTTACGTTACCTCTCCGTCCTTGGTCTCATTCTGTACTGTGACAATAATAGCCTAATATATATATATATATATATATATAGGCTATACATATATAGGCTATATATATATATGAAATATACATATATATGAAAATGTTAAGGATTACAAAGGGGGTTACATCTGCTTTTTT
>NW_015645246.1:0-225 GCF_001515625.1 Sinocyclocheilus rhinocerous
GTGGAGGGAAATGAGAAGGTGGATATTCTGGCTAAACAAACTCTACGAATAAAGCAAGTAGATCTACATACTCCATTAAGTAAAGCAGAAGCTAAAGTATACATTAGAACATATACACAATCAGTTTGGCAGATATATTGGGATGACCATGGAACGGGTAGACATTTGTATAATATACAAAAAACAGTTGATGCTGGGAGAAAGGAGAGTAGGAATCGAAGGGAA
>NW_015645246.1:289-1616 GCF_001515625.1 Sinocyclocheilus rhinocerous
TTATATAGAATTGGTAAGCACCCAACTGGGGAATGTATACACTGTAATCAACAAGAAACAGTTGAACATGTACTACTTCAATGTGTAAAATACAACAATGAGAGATGTCGCCTTATTCAGTCAATGAAGAAAGTTAAACACCATGACTTTTCTTTGACAGGTTTATTGGGGAAATCAGCTAACAAGATATATGATGATATTATTAGGTTTATAAAAGAATGTGAATTAAGAGAATATAAATAATATGTGTATTGTTATTTATTAAGAATAATTTTTTTGTTAAATTATTATTATTATTTTTAGTTGTTGTTATGGCCCTTTCCCCTCTTTCCCCCATCATATATATTGCATAAATCTTGATCCACACTCCAGTCCAGTCGGTGGCGGTAATGCACCTATTAGCTGGTTTGCCAACCGCCAATAAAACACCAAAGAAAAAGAAGAAGAAGAAGCAGCAGCAGCAGCAGCAGCCGCCGCCATTTCCAGCGACTGTTATGCGAGTTCTAATTTTCTTCTTTGGATATATATTCCTTGTCCCTTTCTGCAGCATTTAATCGTTGATTTAAAAAAAAATCTGTCGTACTAAATCTGAGTTGAATTAAGTGGGCTTTTTTTTTTTTTATTGTTTTTTACGCGTCAGTCGGTTTGGGTGCGGCTCAGAGCGACAAACTCAACAGAAATTCAACGAACAGAAGAAAAAAAAATAATAATAATCCCCATCGATAATTTCTATGAAACTCTGATTACCGCAACATACACGATGTTGCTCTTGCTATTCTTTTTGTTTGTGGAAGGTAAGTTAAGGTTTTATCTTAGACACTTCCGGTTTCGTTTTCGGAAAGCTATACTAGAAAAATGAGCATACAGTTTATTTGGAGAAATAAATGTCAGTACAGTTTGGGTAGAAGGCCTGTATTTTTCGAGGAATGGAAATCCAAAGGGATTTTGACAATTGCCCAGTTTTTGGATGATAATGAAAATTTGTTGCTGCATAGAGAGTTTTGCAAGAAATTCCAATGCAGTGTACTGTTAATATTTATAATAGTATAATTAGAGCCGTTCCAGTTGCTTTAAGATTAATGGTTAAAGAAGATATTTTGAACTCCCAAGTTTACCCAGAATTGAGGCAGCTTTCTCAGAAGTTTATGATTTTTGTGAGGAAAAAAAAAAAATACAAATAGTGTTACTAGAAATTTTATTTTACAGGATCATTAGCCAAATCCAATTAGATGGGAATACATGCTTAAAGATTGTGATATGTTTGGAATTTTAAAATATTAGAAAAAGAAAAGTAAAAACATTATATATATATACACACAGTGGTGTG
>NW_015645247.1:0-214 GCF_001515625.1 Sinocyclocheilus rhinocerous
GTTTGTGCTTAAACTAACAGAAAACATTAGCTTTGCTGTTATTTTAGTGTTGCTAATAATTTCCACTCTTTCAAATTTGTGTTTGAAATTAATTTCGTTTTGTGAGGAGAACTGTTGAGGAAAAATAATAGAACCCAATTTTAAGTTCATCATGGTGAAGTTGGACATTCTGGCGGTGATTGTAAGAATGATAAATGCATGTTAATGTCATATA
>NW_015645247.1:256-533 GCF_001515625.1 Sinocyclocheilus rhinocerous
GTTTTGAATAAAATATGCAGATTTTCCGATGTTTCTCTTTCTTTTTGGCATTATCGCCTGTGTAGACACATTTCATGATGGTAAGTTTAATTTCCTTAATTATAACAATTGCAGCGTCGTTTTTAAACTTGTAGTCAAGCTATAACGTATTTGATATTTATCATGTATGACTAAAATCATACAGGGATTAAAAATGAATTCCGAGCAAAAACTTTTAAGTTTTTTTTTTTTCTTTTCCTTTCTGGTAGCCTACTAGTTCGGAGGTCTCTTTCGGCCC
>NW_015645248.1:0-279 GCF_001515625.1 Sinocyclocheilus rhinocerous
TTCTATCTTTTGCTGTAGTGTGTCAGTACAAAATATCAGTTTACAATTCTAAACATTTCTTTTGCCAATTGCCATTAATTGGAATAATGCACTGAGATTTTTGTATGCACAAGGAGTCTGACAGCAGCCAGTGCTCCACACAGAGATCTGATCTCACCATCATCCATTGATGCGTTTTTATCATACTGCTGTTACAGACATTTTTTAAAGGGGTCATATGATGCTGCTAAAAAGAACATTATTTTGTGTAATGAAATGTGTTTATGCGGTTTAATGTTC
>NW_015645248.1:406-593 GCF_001515625.1 Sinocyclocheilus rhinocerous
TGATTTTTACAAAGCTCATCGGTCTGAAAAGCGAGGTGTGCTCTGATTGGCCAGCTAGCTATCCAGTTGTGATTGGCCAAATACATCAAGCGTGTGATGGAAATTTTACGCTCCTTACCATATTGTGATGCCCTGTCCAGCTGGAGCAGCGAGACAAAAACATTAAAACCCATTATAAACGAGGCAT
>NW_015645249.1:0-213 GCF_001515625.1 Sinocyclocheilus rhinocerous
TAAAGACAAACAAAAGGCCATCTCTCCTATTGAAATTAAGAAAGGTCTGCTCAGATTTGAAAAGAACTAATGAAAAAGTATTTAGTGTTTTCACATTCTTAGAGAACTTGGAAACATGGTGAAAAAAATCTTGTTGGTTTTTGACTTATGAATAAAACAGGGATAATCCATACCATTATTAATATAGGACTATTAATAACTTTATCCCACAGG
>NW_015645249.1:229-533 GCF_001515625.1 Sinocyclocheilus rhinocerous
AACTTTATCCCACAGGGGAAACTAAATGAGGGGAATAAACTGAACTATTACTGTAATCAACTGTCATCCATACGTATTGATTTTAATAATATTTATAATAATTCATACATATATACATGTGGCCTGAAAATAATGTCTATTTTGTGAGATCGGATATCTTGTTGGTTGTGAACGCCCTCGACTTTTATTAATAAAATAGTTTAGACACTGAATCATTACATTATATTCATCAGCAACAAGGGGGGTATATCTCTGTTTGAGTAACTAAACTCAGCTTCATTGTTTGTAGAGAGACGCACAAGCG
>NW_015645250.1:0-165 GCF_001515625.1 Sinocyclocheilus rhinocerous
AATTAAAACATTGAAGAAATATTGTATGCTTATTCCTTAAAAATACGGTTTTAATAATTTTAGTAGTAGTAATAGCAGCCTGTTACATACATTCTACTCAACAATAGTAATATATTTCTGCCAATGCCCTCAAGTTAAACCGAACTTTTATTTTGACGGGTTGCC
>NW_015645250.1:383-490 GCF_001515625.1 Sinocyclocheilus rhinocerous
CAGTACGAGTACTACACAAAACCGCGCGTCTGCGCCATTCATTAACACAGAGACACGCTGTGTTCATATTTAAATATGAATCGTTTTGCGGCTTAATATTTACAAAT
>NW_015645251.1:0-539 GCF_001515625.1 Sinocyclocheilus rhinocerous
AGTGTTATGAGGGCAATGAACATTTTACAGAAATACTGTAAAGGGCCAGGAGCAAAGGTGAATATCGAAAATAGTGTGTGTATGAGAATTGGGAAGATGGAACTTCTACCTCAGCACGTACATTTAAAAAAAGAAGAAGAACATATAAAAATATTGGGGATCTGGGTAGATGTGGATTTTAATAAAGCCGATGTTTTTAGTTGGGAGGGAGTTTTAAAAGGAATTGAAAGAAGACTGAGATTTTGGAAATTAAGAAATTTAACATTAAAGGAGAAAGTATTGGTAATAAATTCGTTAATGCTTTCAACAATTTGGTATGTGCTGAGTGTAACCTCATTGCCCTCTGAGTATTTTAAAAGAATAAAAGAAAGTGTTTTAGATTTTTTATGGGGAAAGGGAAGAGTAAAAATTGCTTATAATACACTTATTGGAGGAATTGAAATGGGAGGACTGGGGCTGTTAGATCCACTTCTGAGGATGAAAACTTTAAGGGCCAAAGTAGTGAAAAATTTTGTTGATGTAAAGAGGAAAGCAATGTG
>NW_015645252.1:0-234 GCF_001515625.1 Sinocyclocheilus rhinocerous
TCTTTGCGAGAGAACGCAAAAGTTTTGCGAGGGAACGCAAATACCCAGATAGCAAGAACGTGTGGGCCATATGTGGCTGATAGCTGTCACATTTGGCCTAGGTATGGCATGGCTGAGCACATATGGGCCAAACTTTAACCTTATATGTTTTGCCATGGATTTAGAATTGGAGGGAATTTTCTTTTGGATGACAATTTTTTTGAGGTATATGGCCCAGATGATAGCACACAACTG
>NW_015645252.1:451-1354 GCF_001515625.1 Sinocyclocheilus rhinocerous
TCCCAGTAAACCACGGTTTATCATTATTAAATGATAAGAATGTCCTGGTAGGAATGTCCGTTATTTCCCGCTCTGCTTCCTCTTTCAATCGCCGTTAAAAAAGAAGAAGATGATGAAAAAGCTCCCTATTTACAACAACAGCCTTTTTGCCCAGACACATTCTTATTCAGGTAAGTGCAGTTTTGGTGTTTTAAATGTTTTCTAGGGGTGTAATGGTACACTTATTCGTACCGAAAATAGTACCGAACAAATACAGTGTCATTTTAACTACTGCACGTGAACTTAATCCGTTTCAGTTCAAAGCCGTGAATAAATCTTCACTATACATTATTACTATACATAACATTCTGTAATCGTAAGGTTTGTGTTTTGTTCTTTTCGATAAGAAACAAAGTATCATCCTTAAAATGATGTATATTTTATCCGGAAATTAAATCAATAAATGCCCTTTTGACGCTCTTTGATGTGGCGTGACAGACCGCTGATAGTTACAACGGGTTATAACGCGAAATAAACACGCTCATGTCATGTAGCCTAATCTCAATCAGTTTTGCAACCGCGGAAAAATGCCAATAAAACAGCATTACCTTTACCGCAGGCAAGTCATTCAGTGTCCACAGCTTGTTGCTAGAAAAGTGCAATGTGCAAATGTGCAGATTATATGTTTGCATGCATTTTTTATTTTTTTTTGTGTTGGTTATTGTATCTAAAAATAAATAGAAATGTAATTTAATAGATTGGGCTCTGTTGTTAATTGCAACCTTTAATATTTTAGTAATGTGCTCAAATAGGGCTCCCTATTGTATAGCATTAGCTAAGATAGATTTTTTTTATCCTTAAGAAAATTGTATGAGTGAGAGACTGGTGAGACTTACTAAAAGTATCAACTTCTTTTATGTTCTG
>NW_015645253.1:0-588 GCF_001515625.1 Sinocyclocheilus rhinocerous
AAAAACAGCCTTCACAACGCCGTTTGGATTACACCAATTCGTTACACTTCCGTTCGGGTTGTTCGGGGCGCCAGCCACTTTTCAGCATCTCATGGACCGTATTCTCCGGCCCCATGCTGCATATGACGCTGCCTATTTAGATGACATCGTCATCTATAGCAATGACTGGCGGCGGCATATGGAGCATGTGAGGGCTGTTCTGAGAGCGCTGAGAGTGGCCGGACTCACGGCCAACCCGAAGAAGTGTGCGGTTGGGCGTGTGGAGGTCAGGTATCTGGGCTTCCACTTGGGTCACGGGCAGGTGCGTCCCCAAATTAATAAGACGGCAGCGGTTGCAACTTGCCCGAGACCTAAGACCAAAAAGGAGGTGAGACAGTTCCTAGGGCTGGCGGGATATTATAGAAGGTTTGTGCCTAATTATTCGGACCTCACCAGCCCTCTGACTGATCTCACTAAAAAGGAAGCACCAGATCCGGTCCAGTGGACGGAGCTGTGTCAGCAGGATGCGGTCCAGTGGACGGAGCTGTGTCAGCAGGCTTTTATCCAAGTAAAGGCTGCTCTGTGTGGCGGGCCGCTCTTACATTCTCC
>NW_015645254.1:0-631 GCF_001515625.1 Sinocyclocheilus rhinocerous
TGGTTGGAACAGCAGCTACGCTAATTAGGTCTCTATTTGTTTCTCCGTTTCTGCTGGGATTGACATCCACAGTCTGGATCCAGAACACCGGAGAAGAGATGATGCCAACCCCTCAGAGAACCTCAGATGATGCCAACCCTGAAACAACATACAGAACTACCACATTTTGCTATAAGTTTGATTGCATCATATAAAAATTGTTGTTCTCAGGTCTATTAAATATAACTCCACCCCATATAATTGCTGTTAATAGTGTTCATCGTCTGTTTGATTACGTCTTTAATTGATTTTTTAACTGCCATATGTACATTGACTGGCAGTCACCACTGATAAGTTACCACTAAATATTGTAGAAACTTAATTTGCTGTAAAGTTGCTTTGCAATGATTTATATCGTGAAAAGCGCTGTACAAATAAACTTGAATTGAATTGAATTTTTAGAAGTTGGTCTGTTACGAACTTTCAAGTTTATGAAAGTTTGTTACCACAGGGGATTTGCATGTAGGCTAAATGGTAAACAACAGAAACAGCTCAGATCAGTCATACTTCAAAATAGAACGTGCTGTTTATAATGTTTGTTTTTTTAAGGTAACTTCATCCGAATGTACTATTTCAAATGAACAAGACAATA
>NW_015645255.1:0-535 GCF_001515625.1 Sinocyclocheilus rhinocerous
ATTCTTGGAGATTTTAACAAATCAAATCTCTCCCGTGAACTGCTAAAATACAAGTAGCACATTACGTGTCCTACCAGAGACAGCAATATATTGGATCACTGTTACACAACAATAAAGGATGCATATCACTCTGTCCCACGAGCAGCTTTAGGGCTCTCTGATCACTGTTTGGTTCATCTTATACCGACCTACAGGCAGAAACTGAAATCAGCTAAACCTGTATTAAGGACTGTAAAAAGATGGACTAATGAAGCAGAGCATGATTTACAAGCCTGTTTCGACCTCACTGATTGGAGTGTTTTTGAAGCTGCTGCCACCGATCCGGACGAGCTCAGAGACTGTAACATCTTATATCAGTTTCTGTGAAGACATATGCATTCCTACCAGGACTCATTTAACCTACAACAATGACAAACCATGGTTCACTGCAAAACTCAGACAGCTCCGTCAGGCCAAAGAAGATGCTCACAGGCTGGGAAACTTCGTCAACCCAAAGAGGATGCTTACAGAAGTGGGGATAAAATCTTGTACAACC
>NW_015645256.1:0-1501 GCF_001515625.1 Sinocyclocheilus rhinocerous
GAAAGCATCCACGACTACCTGACAGTCACCTTAACTGCATGGGAATAAAGTTGCACTGAATGTGAATGTGACACCATTGTCACCTACACCTTCGTTGTCACATTTAATTTTATTTCATTTCACATTACGAATTCTAATGTTGCCATCAGGAAAAATGCATCAAATTAGTCAGTCAGTGTTATGATGCTGTTTTAGCTACTGTTCCTTAAAACCCACCAGATGGCCCCATTGATCAGTTAAATCAATATTATCACTGAGAACCAAAGTAGAAAGGTCTAAATATCAGTCAAAGATAACAGTAAAACTGATTATCAGTCTTTAGTAATGACTGTCTGTCTTTATCATTAAATATCTGCAGTCTACACAAAACTCGAGCATGACAGAATGACTGCTGATTTAATAAAAGTGAAATAAAACATTATTAGTCTGTGAAAGGAGCCTTTAAAAGGTATATACATGTATTTAAACTGCCTTTAAGTTAGTTTGTTGTTCAACAAAGCAGCCAGTTCTTTAGTGGTTACTCTGTGAGAACAGTAGCATCTGGTAACGCTATTCTTAGATTCGTGATTTTCTGCTTAGATATGTGATTTTGATGGGATTGTGATACATTTGCCAAAATGTCCAGCAAATCATATTATGTATGTGTGTTACTGTAATCACTATGCAATGCAGTTGATATCCAATTACATTTCCTAAAAAGAATAAAACAAGAACAGTAAATGATAAAATAGCACAGTAAAGGGATGTGATTAAAATGTAATAATTAAAGTTAGTTAAATTTCCATGTGATAAACCGAAAGTTTGAAAACAAAATTTCATGCATCACAATAACACCAAAAAATGTGATACAAGAGTCAAAACACAACAGAAACATCCTATCAGAGAATAAATGAGAACAAAACCAAAAGATGCGAGTCATCGTCCGGTATTTATCATCAATTCCAGCAGATACAGTATTTGATTTTTTTTTGGGGTAGACATTTTCTTACATAGCATCCTTCTTTGATTTCTGCAAGGAAAAATACGCTCAATCGGGAATCTGCTGATGCCAGAGTTTAGAAACTAATAATAGAAATTTGCTTCAAATTCACTCAGAGTGCAAATTAATTGCAGACCAATTCCACTATATTGAGCAGAACCAAAGGTGCTTTTATAATTTATTTGACTGTAGATTTATCTAAATGCCTCTTGTTTATTTCTGTGTAGCATCAACACAGAAACTCAAGAATAGCAGCTGAAATGACATCACAGTCTACATTAAAGTCATATACATCACATGACTTTTTAGTTGAATGAGCAAACAGATGCACAGTTACAAAATGTAAATGTATTAATGACAAAACAAACAGTAAATATACTTAAAGGGCTAGTTCACCCAAAAAAGAAAATTGGCCTGTGTTTTACTCACCCTCGAATCGTCCTAGGTGTATATGACTTCCTTCTTTCAGACGAATCCAGTCAGAGTTATATTAAAAATTGTCCTGGCTATTCCAAGCTCTAT
>NW_015645256.1:1568-1669 GCF_001515625.1 Sinocyclocheilus rhinocerous
GTACACAAGTCGTCAAATAAAGCTTGCGCATCCATAATAAAACATGCCTCACACGTCTCCGGGGGGTGAATAAAGGCTTCCTGTAGTGAATCCATGTGTTT
>NW_015645257.1:0-467 GCF_001515625.1 Sinocyclocheilus rhinocerous
ACGTATTAACCACCTAAAGCACCTAGTAACCTCAAAGCAACACACTAACAACCACCCAAAACACCCTAGCAACGCCATAACAACGTATTAACAACCTAAAACACCCTCATAACCTCATAACAACATTCAAACAAGCACAAAGAACACCCTAGCAACACCTTAGCAACGTATTAACCACCTAAAGCACCTAGTAACCTCAAAGCAACACGCTAACAACCACATAGAACACCCTAGCAATGCCATAACAACGTATTAACAGCCTAAAACACCCTCATAACAACATTCAAACAAGCACAAAGAACACCCTAGCAACGCCATAGCAACATATTAACCACCTAGTAATCTCATAGCAAGACACTAACAATCAAACACCCTAGAAACCGCATGGCAACGTGTTAACAATCACCCAGCAACCAACGTAATAATTTCTTAAACACACAGAACATCCTAGCAACCTCACAGCAACA
>NW_015645258.1:0-797 GCF_001515625.1 Sinocyclocheilus rhinocerous
TGAGTGAACTTCACAAGGAATGGACTGAGGCTGAGGTCAAGGCATAAAGAGCCACCACACACAGACACAGATGTGTCAAGGAATTTGGCTACAGTTGTCGTATTCCTCTTGTTAAGCCACTCCTGAACCACAGACAACGTCAGAGGCATCTTACCTGGGCTAAGGAGAAGAAGAACTGGACTGTTGCCCAGTGGTCCAAAGTCCTCTTTTCAGATGAGAGCAAGTTTTGTATTTCATTTGGAAACCAAAGTCCTAGAGTCTGGAGGAAGGGTGGAGAAACTCATAGCCCAAGTTGCTTGAAGTCCAGCATTAAGTTTCCACAGTCTGTGATGATTTGGGGTGCAATGACATCTGCTGGTGTTGGTCCATTGTGTTTTTCGAAAACCAACGTCACTGCACCCGTTTAACAAGAAATTTTGGAGCACTTCATGCTTCCTTCTGCTGACCAGCTCTTTGAAGATGCTGATTTCATTTTCCAGCAGGATTTGGCACATGCCCACACTGCCAAAAGCACCAAAAGTTGGTTAAATGACCATGGTGTTGCTGTGCTTGACTGGCCAGCAAACTCACCAGACCTGAACCCCATAGAGAATCTATGGGATATTGTCAAGAGGAAAATGAGAAACAAGAGACCAAAAAAATGCAGATGAGCTGAAGGCCACTGTCAAAGAAACCTGGGCTTCCATACCACCTCAGCAGTACCACAAACTGATCACCTCCATGCCACACCGAATTGAGGCAGTAATCCATACCAGTGCCACAAACTGATCACCTCCATGCCACGCCAAATTGAGGCA
>NW_015645259.1:0-1317 GCF_001515625.1 Sinocyclocheilus rhinocerous
ATAGCACACTCTAGGCAAGTGCTCAGGGAGACCGCTACTTAAAAAAACCCTAGGAAGGGGAGAAGTCCCTGGGCTAGCACATAGATATCCTCAGATAGCCGTGTACCTAAGAATGACTCTCTTAATGAGAGGAAGCCCTGTTCAGAAGTATCGCCAGAGATACGTAAGTGGAGTGGGGCCCAAGGAGAACTGGGGCCAGATATCCTCAGATAGCCGTGCACCTAGGAAGGCTACCAGAAGGGGACCGACTGAGACTACCCAGACCACAAAGAGTGGGCTGTCTACTTACAACCCTAGCAGGGGAGACAGCACTGTCTAGGTAGGGCTCAAGGAGACCACTACTTAAAACCCTAAAAAGGGGCGCAATCACCGAGCTATCAGCAGCTGGTCCCACACAGCTGGCCTGAAAAACCCCGGTAAGCCATCCTATGAGGCTGCCCAGACCACAAGAGTGGGCTATCTACTTAGCCCCCTGCTAGGGTTGTATCTAGGAGATAGCGCTATCTGAGCGAGCTATGTGTGTAGGAAGGGCTACCAGAGGTGGAACAGACTGAAACTACCCAGACCACGGAGAGTGGGCTGTCTACTTACGACCCATAGAGGGGAGACAGCACTGTCTAGGTAAGGGCTCAAGCAGACACTGTCTAGGTAAGGGCTCAAGGAGACCGCTACTTAAAAACCCTAGGCAGGGAAGCAATCACCGAGCTAGCACGTGGCTATCCTCAGATAGCTAGGCTCTAGGAAAGGGGACCACTACAACTACCATGGCAATGGCTGAAATATAACCACCTTTAGGTGGCTATACTAAGGAGGTCCCCAATCCGTGTCAGTCCCACAGTAGGCTAGCTTTTCGTTCACCAATATATTGACCAGAGGCTCACAATAGGAAGATACAGACCATAGTAATGATTCGCTAAGGAGCGAACACATAAAGCCATAGTCCAGATCAAAGCCTGATGCAAGCATCGGCCATAACACTAAGTGGCTGGACACAGCTATCCTCAAAAAGCATTTCCCTCAGATAAGGCTGAAGTTCGCCCAGGCCATGAAGTGGGCCATCTACCTAAAACCCGAACAGGGGAGACAGCGCAGTGTAGGCAAGGGCTCAAGGAGACCACTACTTAAAGACCCCACAAGGGGGAGCAGCACCGAGCTATCCACAGCTCGTCCCACACAGCTAGCCTGAAAAATCCCGGTAAGCCCTCCTATGTGGCCACAAGAGTGGGCTATCTACTTACAACCCTAGCAGGGGAGATAGCGCTATCTAGGCGAGGGCTCAGGGAGACCGCTACTTAAAAACCCTAGGAAGGGGAGCAG
>NW_015645259.1:1599-1821 GCF_001515625.1 Sinocyclocheilus rhinocerous
GGACGCCCTGAGCTAAAAACGACTCGGTGCTCACACTTCTTCGTTATAGCAACGCGAGCAATATCCACGGCATCAGGTAACCCGATAGTTGAGGGTATGCGGACACCACAGATCAAAGCAATCACCGCGAGCTGAGATAAACCGAGCCGCGGCAACGACCCGAGATGCGAACGCTTTGCCCCTGTTGGATTACAAATTTAAGAATCTGTTTAAAATATGCTG
>NW_015645260.1:0-1357 GCF_001515625.1 Sinocyclocheilus rhinocerous
TGTTTTTTTTTCTTATTTCCAGGACAGTCTGGATGCTCTGGTTTATGACCTTGATTTTCCAGCCCTGA
Source organism: Sinocyclocheilus rhinocerous (assembly GCF_001515625.1). Classification (NCBI taxonomy): domain Eukaryota; kingdom Metazoa; phylum Chordata; class Actinopteri; order Cypriniformes; family Cyprinidae; genus Sinocyclocheilus; species Sinocyclocheilus rhinocerous. The sequence goes on from NW_015645260.1 coordinate 69, forward strand.
GGAAAAACAAAAGCATCGATAACTTCTTAAATAGATGTAAGTATTTTGTCTGGAGCTCATTCAGAATTGCGAGTCTAAAGAGTTTCAAGCTGCTTTGCTGTGAATGGGGATTGGTTTGGGGTCAGTACTTTCAGTCAGACACTATTTTGTCTCCAAGTATTCACTTAACAAAAGGGCGCTTGGCACTGCATGGTGGAGACTCACGTCATATTCTCTCAATGGAGGCATATCATTGTATGATTTATGTGATTTTCACACAGCACCCAAAGTTGGACTGTAACTTATAACTACACTAGACATGAACAACATTGCCAGTTGAGCTATTACTATTAGAAGAGACCAGTCAGGTGATAAAACGTGCAAAATTTACCATAGACTTGAACTAAATTAGGGACCGGAGCCACGTGGGATCTAGAATATCATAGATAAATTGGGAGGATTCTTAGGACTCGGGCCAGTTTTGTCATCATGACATTTTAAGGTGGTGTATAATTTTGTCATTATGGCATATGTTTTGCATATGCTTTTCATACAATTCAAGCAGCCACAATTATATTTGCATTACACTGTTTAGACATTTTGAATGTCTAATAACTCCATTCTTAAACCTAATCAATATAAACCACGTAACAGACATGCAGTCACAATAATTTATTCAAAAATGAAAAATAATTAAGGCAAAGCAATTGCTTTGTGTGAGGAACAGACCCAAAACTGATAATCGCTATTGTTAAATGCATTAAATGCCAAATGGCTTTCATCTTGTGACAGGTTGTGACATACCAAAGTTCGGATTTATCTTTTAATTGAGAGTGTTCACAAAGCGGAAAGGTTTTTAGCAATTAAAGCCTCAAGTTTCACTCTGTTCCTCACAAAAAGAAGAATGCACCACTCGTCGTTAGGGATGGGTATCGTTAAGGTTTTAACGGTATTACTACTCTTACCGATACTGCTTATCGATTCGGTACTTTAACGGTATTCTTATCGGTACTTTTTGTTATATATATATATATATATATATATGACAAATTAAGAGCTGAATTTTGAGAACATTGCTTTATATTCTGAAATGTAAAATAAATATTTAATGAAATGAATATAAAACATCAATTTGTAAATGCACCAGTGTGCAGGCATTTTTTGTGTTTTATACATAAGATAAGATGCAGTAAGAACATGAACAAAGAAACAAAGTTAAAAAAAAAACAGACAAATACAATAAAACAAATATACAAATGAAATGGAATAAACAGTGCTGTCATTTTCCCATGAAGTTCTACTAACATTAC
>NW_015645261.1:0-1560 GCF_001515625.1 Sinocyclocheilus rhinocerous
CTAAATAAACAACATATATGGCTCTTAAATCACTGCCTATAAAAAAATCAGTGTTGTCATATTTTCGAATACCACTGAATTGAGGTCATTTGTTTTATAATTTTATTACTGACTTTGTACTTGTCACTTTTTGTAAATTCAATTCAGTTTGAAATCAAATTTGAAATCAAGCTTCCTTGTGCTGTAAGCTTTTGCAACAAAGTTGCCCTATTTTAAAGACACAAATACACAGAATGAGCAAATGTTTAAGATTGAGATTTTTGTAATGGTAATTGATCAATATTTATATGTATGTAAATAAAAGCCTATATTAAAATCTGTTCATCATATAAAGCGAATGTGTCTTTTTAGAAGACTTGGATTAAACCAATTTCAAAGCTTGAAATAATTTAAAAAATAAAATATTAAAATACCTATCTGGCAGTATACAGTATGTGGTAGTTTTGCCAATGGTATTGAAGATGATTAGTCATCCTGAAAACAAAAATGACCCTACTTACTTTTTTAGTGCACATTACTAGTCTTGTGGTGAACAATTGAACCATGCAAGCCAACACACTGGAAAAAAAATTGTCTGCCGTCGTAATCTTTAATCAAAAACTGAAAATTGGCTTCCACTCTGGAATGGCGTTCTCACTGTGATGACATCAGTTTGACGGCTTGGGGAGAATCCTCTTGTTAAGTCATGATGTAAGGACTGCTGTTTCCGGGACCAAGCATCTACTCATTTCACTTGAGAATGCTACAGCATCTCAACAGCCATTTAAATGGCTGTTGAGATAGTAGTATTCAAGCACAATTTAATTAATATTACATATTTAAGCTGAGCATTTAAAAATGTGCCGTGCTCACAGTGTCTCAGACACTAATATTTTAGCTGAATCACTGTCTGGCCATCTGGGATTTCAGTATGGAGATAAAGGCTAGAGTTATAATTTTTCAGTATTACATGACATCGTGAGTGTGTATATGCACAGTTTGTTGTTTTTTGGGGGGGTCTGGCAGAGCATTAGGACCCAGAAGCAGTGAAGCATGATGTCAGACGTAACAAGCAGATATTCTTAACCACTCCTATCCAACTGTGAATCTGCTGTGAGCAAGAGGTGGAGTGGAGGTGCACCACAATAAAACGCCACCCTTTAATCAATATACCGTTTCACTTGGAAATACATCACAACACTGAAGTCAGTTGCATCTTCCGGTTCTATTATGAATAGTTTCCACTTTAGATTGGGTACTGCAAAAACATTAACAAATAATTAATAAATTATTTAAGATGTGCAAATAGTAGAAGTCTACACAGCAAACAAAGACCAAATATATTACCTTTACAGACTGTGATTATGAGTTAATGAATATATTAACAGGAATAGTTTGTAAAGTGCTTAAAAAGACTAATTAAGCAATATTTTCACAACATTTGTAAATGTAAAAATGAGCATTAGATAATATGTGAACTGAAGTTTAATGACATTTGTAAACATTAACTAATGACCCGTTAAGCATTATATAATGTTTGTTAAAGGGGTCATATGATGCAATTTAAATTTTTCCTTTCTC
>NW_015645262.1:0-1922 GCF_001515625.1 Sinocyclocheilus rhinocerous
GATGAGTTACGGAGCCGGAGGAGTAGTGAGGATAGTGGATAAGAATCAAAAATGGAAACTATTCCACGGGCCTGCGTATATTGCAATTAATAGCATGTTAAGATACAGAGTCCCCAAAGGTGGTAATAATGTACCTCTAACGAAACTAGACGCGATAACAATAGATGATTTATCATTGACTATTGATAGAAAGGACTGGAAGGAGAATTGGTGCAAAGGCAAAGATAATAATTATTATTTGGGTCTGGACTGGTTGAGGAATGATTTCTGTTGAACTGGTTGAGAAATGATCTCTGTAATAGCAGTACACAAATTAAAGGCCAAAAGGTAATTGGAGGACCGCGCTGGTACGAGAGCCCAGGCGAATTCATCGAACAAGGTATATCAGGAATAAAAACGGCCGCTAAAGCTGTTTTTAATTTTGTCACAACGGACATGTGGACCGGGTTGGTAAACTTCCTGGTTAGTGCCGGCTGGTATGTGCTTTACGGAGGATTAATAATATTAGGTCTAGTATTATTATCTATTGTGGTGAAATGTTTTTGTACATCTGTAGGACAACGAATGCTATCTAAAAAAAGAGAATAAAGGAGATGAGTTAGCTATTCTGGAGAAACTAATAGATTTTCAAGCTAAGGGGCACAAACGTTTCAGAGGGAGAACAAAGAGCATAACGGAAAAACCTTTGCTGTGAGACAGTTGCAGAAAAAGGAAATAGGAGGAGTCAAAAGGCGTTAGAAGAATATAGGGGAAAAGTCCGCGAGGCAAGGACACAGACTCACTTACGATTGAAAATCAAGAAGAGTTTGGGTAATTGGGGGATATAATTTTAAAACAATTACCATTTAAACCAATTGCTGCTAAAAAGTCCAACAGAGATCGAAATTGATAACGATAGAATGGCATCCAACGATTCGATAAGAGGGACACCAAACGAAACTAATGGGCAACCTGTTGAGAATTCGACAGGTTCATCAGATGAATTACTTCAGGTCAGTAGCGAGGCCGCAACTTTTATACTTTGGATGATTATTCAAGGTTTGAACAAAAATCTCTGGTGGCACCTTCTTCTTAGTTGCCTGCAAATTGGTAGGATCATATTAATTAAGAAATTAAGTCGGATAATTTTAGTCTGCTCTTTCATGATGGTGTCGGAAGGTTGGCAAAATTTACTGAAAGCAAGGGGAGCTTTGATCCTATTTTTGTCAAGCTTAAGTAAAATGATTGTTGATATTGCTGCTATAATGATAAAAAGGAATGAAATAGTTTATTGGGGAGAGCTAGTTATTATTGTAACTAGTGCATTGTATCTAATTGGAATTTTAATGTTTCGATATGGCAAAGAGGCTAACTTGTGGATCTTGATTGGCCTTATGACATTAACTGTTTTTATGTTAGGATTTTTCCTAAGTAATGACAACATAGTGTTCCTAGGCATTCTCATACTAATGAATAGATGGGACAAGATGAAGATAGCCCTCAAGAAGTGTAGGAAATGTTTTGGACAAATTGCCATAGTTAATTCCGATTCCATATCTGCATGATTTACAGATGGTTCTGTCAAGCGTGGAACGGATGAAACAAGACAAAGAGGAGGATGAATTTTTAATTAGGTGGAAACGTCACAAGAGTGAACAATATTGTTTAGAGTGTAAAGGTTACACTGGAAAGGTGTATTTTGAATTAATTGATGGCCAACGCCGATGTGTAATGTGTATGAATAACCCCGAAACAGTGATTCAAAATGGTTTTAAAGGTCTTGTTTCAGTGTGGCAACTGGTTCATGCAATGAGTGTAAGAGTGGGGGCAGACATAAGAATTTAATTGAAAGTATGTGGTTTTACTGAGATGATGTTAGAAAAAGACAATTATGGAACGTATGTTATACCATGGTGGATTAAATTATGTATTCCCGGACGACA
>NW_015645263.1:0-553 GCF_001515625.1 Sinocyclocheilus rhinocerous
AAGTGTTAAAGAAAACAAAGAAAATTATAATCTGTACATACTAAACGTCATCAATCAGTCCTCAATGACTCAGACATTCCAGAAGTTATATTTATGTATGTGTAACTTGTCTGAATGGGAATTATATGAATATAAACTTGTGTATCAGATTAGTTTATTTTATAATTTTTTTCTAGTATTTTTTAATTACTGATGACACTAAAATTGTTATTTATTATATAAATACTGTGTTTGTTTCATTTGTATTTTGTGTACAAGTCTATTCAAAACCCAAACACTTGTTAAAAATAAAACACCTGATTATATTTGGTCATGCAACTATGGTGAATGTATTTCTTCAGACAATAATTTAATCTGATTTGAGGCAGGGCATGCTACAAATTTATGCTGTAATTTATTTGTGAAACCAGTTTTATAATTTTGTTTTAGACTCCTCTCAGATATATTATATCATTAACCTGCTTGACTATGATACTACACTACCCTTGAACTCCTCTCATATCACTAACCTGCTTGACTATGATACTAAACTACCCTTGAATTTAACCTTGTC
>NW_015645264.1:0-1021 GCF_001515625.1 Sinocyclocheilus rhinocerous
TTAGACACCATTTATGATGATAAATTTGTATCAAATCATAAAACAGAATTTGGGGGAAAATAAAACTATAAAAAACTATAAAAATTTCATAGGGCCTTAAATTAAAAGATATCGTACTCTGTGGAGTTTAGTTGTGAACAAACAAAGTTATCTTTACATTCATTCTCAAGGTCTAACACACAAGGAAAACATTTCCTTCCACATTTTAATGGTAAAAGAGTATTGTGATTAATTTTAATATTGAATGATATGAGAAAAATACATATTGTGGTAATATTTTTGGCCATATGTCCTGATGCGTTGTTTCACAGTCAAAAACTGATGCGAGATAAACGCAACTCTAGTTCAACAGCATCTTTGGGCCAGTTTTACTAAACAGGGCAAATTAGCGCGAGAGCGCAATTCCAAAACAGCGCCGATGGGTGTGGAAATTTCTGCGGGTGATTTACTAACAACAACACGCAAATTAAAGAACACAGACGCAACATCTCATTTACATATCGACCAATGCAATATACCAAGCGCAGCGCAAATAAGAGCAGTCTATGTAAACGTACATACAGGCTGTGAGTCAGAAGCGCCAGACTGTCTTTGCAAAGTTGGAATTAAGCCACAGTACGTTGAAAAGAACCGGAGGCCAAAAAATGCTAGAAGTTGCATGAAGTTTTGATAGAGCTGGTTTTGCTTGACTCCTAGTTGAAGGTTCCAAGTCGTCTTTTATTTCCTGAAGCAAGTTAAAAAATAACATGGCTTGGCAAACGATATTTTCGTGTTCTTGCATTCCAAATAAATTACGTGTGGAAAAAATCCTCTCCCTTCTACCACGCACTCTCTCATCTTTGCCGAGCCTCCTCCTAGCAACAAATTGCAGCCATTTTAAGTGCAAAATAGTTTGACATGCTTTTTTTGGGCGTTAAATAATGGCGCAAATGCCAGTAATTTGACGAGCGCAAACGTTAGTAAAGCGCGTTGTGTGATTCATTTGAATACTCTCCTCCCATAACTATCGCGCCTGAAAGGG
>NW_015645264.1:1103-1401 GCF_001515625.1 Sinocyclocheilus rhinocerous
ACAAAAATAACTGTCCACACCTTTTCAGCGCTAATTCTTCACTGCGTGTCTTTAGTAAAACCTGACAGTACTATTTTAACGCCAAAAGACTGTTTGCGCTGGCCCTTTATCGGTCGCTAACTTCAGGAGAGAAATAGCGCAGACACCAGCCAAAGATGAAACTGCATGTGTTGAGCGCGTTCACAAGTTCACACACGTTATCAAATAGAGTGTCCATTGCGAGGCTACATGTTTGGCTGTGCTTGTTTGCCAAGAATTTCTGTAAAAAACAAAGTATACTTTACAAATGCTAGTCTGT
>NW_015645265.1:0-174 GCF_001515625.1 Sinocyclocheilus rhinocerous
CTTCGCTCTCAGAAGGCTCTCTTTGAGGAGGGAGCCATCACTAGCATTTCTCACTGTGCCGGCCCCGCTTTCACCGAGGCACCGACAACACAGCGGTGGTCTCTTATATCAACCACCAAGGAGGTCTGCATTCGCACCCCCCTGTACAGGCTGGCGTACCAGATACTTTTGTTG
>NW_015645265.1:278-727 GCF_001515625.1 Sinocyclocheilus rhinocerous
TGTCGAGGCAGGGGCCGAGGCCCGGGGAATGGAGGCTTCATACCGAGGTGGTGAAGCAGATATGGAGATTTTTGGCAGGCTCAGGTGGACCTGTTTGCGACTCAGATAACATCGCACTGTCCCCTCTGGTTTTCCCTCACTCACCCAGCTCCTCTCGGACTGGACACTATGGTACAGACGTGGCCAAGGCTTCGTCTGTACGCCTTTCCCCTGATCTCTCTGCTCCGGGGAGTTCTGGAGAGAGTGTGCTGGGACGGGGTCCGTCTACTGTTAGTAGCCCCGTTCTGGCCGGGCCGATTTCTCTCCTCGACGGCTCTCCATGGGAGATTCCCGTCAGGAGGGATCTCCTCTCACAGGCGGAGGGCACGATATTCCACCCCCGCCCGGAGCTGTGGAAACTGTGAGTGTGGCCCCTGAGGGGGCACAACTCCTAGCTTCCGGTCTCTCAA
>NW_015645265.1:787-978 GCF_001515625.1 Sinocyclocheilus rhinocerous
CCTCCAATCCAGAGCTCCCTCAATGAGGAAACTGTATGCCCTGAAGTGGAAACTTGTCACTTCTTGGTTCGGAGACCGCCAGCTCGACCCAGTCAACCGCCCAGTTGGTACAGTTCTGGAGTTCCTGCAGGCCCGTCTCTCCGCAAGGTTGACCCACTCCACCCTAAAGGTCTATGTGGCGGCCATTGCGG
>NW_015645266.1:0-801 GCF_001515625.1 Sinocyclocheilus rhinocerous
TCCTACACAAGAACCATTATTACACGTTTTATTATATATGTTAATCGTTCTAAAAGTTTTTTTGATTGAAAACGGTTACAAATACCTTTCATGGTATTTGTGGCCGAGGCGGGATTCGAACCTCTAATTGAGTGTTGTTCATTCGGCCCTTCTCCCTGGGATTTCCTTCATTCCTATTGGCTAGTTACAGTTCTGCAGATATACACAGCTGGCCCGTGCTTGTGAGGTGAACGTGACAACCACTACACTACGGAAACCTGTCTGCAGGAAACAGACCGAAATCTTTAGGCTCATGCTCGGTAAAAAGCGCATAAATTAAAAAATTTCTAAAGCCCAATAAAGGCGCAAAACGTTCACACTTTTCTTCAAAATACAGCAGCTGTTTCTGCTCGGTTTCAAACCGAGGACCTTTTGCGTGTTAAGCAAACGTGATGACCCCTACTCTACAGAAACCTGTCGGAAAACCTATTTTCCTTTAACACCTCCAGGCAGGCGAAGCCTTTTGTAGCGTTGAGTGAGAACGCAACAGACCAAGAAAGCAACCTTGGAAAAAGTCCCTCTTGTTTCCGCCCAGTTTCGAAGTGGGGACCTTTCACGCGTGAGGAAAACATGATAAACACTACACTACGATACCTTATCTGGAGAAAGCAGCAGGAATTCTCCTGGAACGTCGCAAAGAGTTTATGCATTCCCTCAGAAATAAAACTCTGATTCTGCTCAGCTTCGAACCGAGGACCTTTTGCGGGTTAGGCTAACGTGACGACCACTATACTACAGAAACTCAAAAAATTTACTCTCGTG
>NW_015645267.1:0-1829 GCF_001515625.1 Sinocyclocheilus rhinocerous
TGGTGATTGTTTCAATGATTGTTTCAAAATTGGATGTCTAAATGCAGACTGTGAGTCCTAAGTGCTTTCCAATGGGCAAGTGTAGGTGCTCCCCATTGGACAGTGCTGATGAACTTGAGTGAACCAGTAAACTTCGGGTGACTTCCAAGAATATGACAGGGATGGCACAAACAAGTTTGATGAATCGCCTGAGGACACCTGTGCCCAAAGGGAGGGTGAGACAAAAAGCATTGGGAGAATGGATCAAGCTAGCATGAGTTCACAATTACAAAATATATCAGAACGGCCCATGAGGACACCTGCAGCCAGGGAGAGAATGAAATATAAAGTATTAGGAAACTATTTCAAACTAGTACACATCCAGAATCAAAAACTAAACCAGGACAAATAAAAATGATTAAAGCTAAACTAGTGGATTAAATACAACCTAATACGAGTGTTTTCAGTGCTGTGACAACCAGTAAACATAGAAAATTTGATAACTGTTTGCATTTATAAAATCTTTAAAAACTGTATCATCCAGTCACAAAGAGAGACATCAAGAATCAGCATATGAATCTCAACAATGGTGCCAATCAAAAGCTTCATGCCGCAATGCATGCTGAGTACAAAACTCATCCATGACTCCCAGCATGCATTGCAGCATGAATACACTGTGCAGCTAAATTGTCATTATTTTCTTTAATTCTTACTGTTTTTTTATTTTTGTGTTAAGTTTTAGTCAAGTGTTTTGTGATGTTCAGAATTGATCTGTTTATTAATTTTGTTGATTGACACCGTTGTTGAGAGTCATACGCTTGATGTGTGTGTATCATAGCCCTTCAAAACTTTTTAGTTAGAATGATGTGTTTAACAGTCTGTCTTGAATGCTTACCGCTGCTTGTTCTTTTGTTGTAGTTTCACAGCGAATAATTAAAGTACATTATTATAAGACTTTTGGCAAAGAAAAAAACTCTAGATGAAACCAGTTGATGATGCATTATGTGTCCAATAAGTCTGTCACACATAAACGAAATTACCTTTTTTTTTTCTTTTTCCATACTTAAATATTTTAAAAACACAAAACAGCGAAAAAAAATTAAAATTAGAAAGTTGAGGGACAGGAGCCCAACTAAAGCAAACACTGATCACGATCATGGTGTCAAACAAAACAATAAAACAACATATAAACATCTGTCCATTCTCAATAAGCACTTCTGCAGACGTCTGAAAGAAACAATGTCAGTCTGGTGATGCTGTTTGTGGAGTTTAATCAGTTGTTTAATTAGATTTAATGTCTTCTTTTATTTCAGTTGATTTCATCTAAGGCTGTGGCTGAAGTCAGTTGTAGTTCTTGTGTTTCTCTTTTCTTCAGTGATTCTGCTTGTTAACAGCAGCTGTTCATCACTAATGCTCAGTCAGCACTTGATTAATCTCTTAATTATCTCATTAACTTTAACTCTGCTTCAGTGTTACTCTAACGCTCTGTATAGTGTGCACACATATAAGTGTTCATTTAAAACTGAGGATTTTGCTGTGGGGTTTAAAGGGTTAAATAGCTGAGTTAAGGCTGCTTGTGCCTGCTGAAAATTCTCTGTATAGCAATGCAGCATTAAACAGTATGTAAAGACACATAAAAGCTACTTTCAGAAGTGCGTGCATCTGTTCTTTGTAATGTGAATTTTGCATTAGACTCTAGATCAATCTAGATCAGGTATGAGACCACAGCTAACCACAGCCTGCTGATATAGAGTCTAACAGCATGTTTACGAGTGTGATATATAGTTTTTACATAACTTAAATTGCATTCTATATGTCACTGACACACTGTCATTACCACCCACTATCAT
>NW_015645268.1:0-525 GCF_001515625.1 Sinocyclocheilus rhinocerous
TGGTTAAAGTTAACCTGTTCGACATGTTTCCGTGTTGTTGTTGCTGAGCAATGGCATGGACACGATGTTGTCAGGGATTTGGCAAAAGGAGAGTGGGACGGTGGGCGGTGCTCGGGGTGGTGACTGAAGGCAGTGACTGTGTAGCTCTGACGTCAACTTTTTACGGAAGTCACAACGGTTCGTGAAAAATCACAGCTACTTTATGCAGGCTGTGTGCATTTTACTGTGGACTGACTGTTTTGAAACTTATATGGTAGTTAAATAGCCCCTAGACCTCAGTAATCGTGAAAAAAGCCAGGAAATTTCAGTTTTGACAATATGGGACCTTTAAATAAATGCAGACTTGTTGAGCATCTTACGGGACCTTTACCTCTTTCCCCACCATTAACGAGTTCTTGTCTTTTAAAAGAAAACGTTTCCCCGCCAAAGATGAGTTTTTACAGCTTTCCGTGTTTTCACGGTTATACACTCGGGGGCGCTATTACAAAACCTCCCGAACAAAAACACACGTGAACAGGACGGAGA
>NW_015645269.1:0-1485 GCF_001515625.1 Sinocyclocheilus rhinocerous
TTCAAGAGTCAAAGTCATACCATAACTGAGGAGCAGATAAAAAAAAATAGTCATTATACAACCAATTGTCTCAAATCTTATTTGTGTTTGCGTCAGATTCATTAAAGGTGCATTGCTACATCAAAATAGTCATTAACACCAAAAGCTACTGGTTTCTGTGTGTTGTAGCTGAGTGAAAATGGTCAAATAGAGAGTTTTGTGGTGTGTTTTGTCCATCTTTGAGCCTGATATATCCCAAACTGGGTAAATTATTTCTTTAAAAATCAGTTAAGCAAACATATTAATTGATCAAAACTTGCAGATACCAACTGCTCAGACAAACACAGCATATAGTGGCAGATGTTGTCAATCGTCAAAGTGAACATGATAGTAAATTTGCCTAAAGGCTTCGAGGACTGAGCGCTGTATCTCATCTCAGATCCCTTTCTGTTAATAGTTCAATGGCATGTCATCTCTCCAACAATTACCCTGTCCTTACTGTACCGAACGACTCGATAGAATATGACTGTGATCTAATGTAGTAGATCCATCAGTGCTGGTGTCATGGCAGGGGAGTTCAATGTGCAGCTCTGCAAAGGGCATAGACAGTACAGTTTGTTAGCGATGTACAGGCGTATACAGAATCTGTGCCTAAGGGCATATCTAGTACAGTATGTTAGCGATGTACAGGCGTATACAGAATCTGTGCATGCAAAACTCAGCAGGAGACATGTAAAACTAAACTGTCTTTTACAAAGTTATAAACATTTTCTGCCAGTTGAGTCCAAAGGTCTCAGACTACACTTAAAATCTGGGATTCAAAACCGAATTTAAACTGGGAAATAGAAAGTTTAAATAAGATTTCAAAACATAAAAAACATTTTGGTGTAAAATAAATAAGAAATTAATATTTGATAATATTTTTAGATCATGTATTTAATATAAAACTGAATAATAATTTAGATCATATTTTTTCATATAGATTCAAAAAAGAAACATTTTGACACAAAATAAAAAAGAAATTATCTATTTAATAATATTATTTTAGAGCATAATTTATTTAATATAAAATTAGGTAAAAATTTAGATCATAATTGATTTAATATAAATTAAAAAAGAAAAATTTTGACACAAAATAATTTTATTTAATAATTGAAAATTAAATCATTTCAATGATTTGTTTGATATAAATAATAATTCCAAAGTCGAATAATAATTAGACCATAATTTATTTCATATTAATTAAAAACAAAGAAACTAGTATTTTGTTATATTATTTATTTGAATAAGTATTACTAATAGTAATACATTATTTGAAAGTCTTTTGTTACATTATAAATGTCTTTACTGTCACGTTTGATTAATTTAATGCATCCTTGCTGAATAAAAGTAGTAATTTCTTTAAAAAAAGTAAATAAATTAGTACCAGTAGTAAATTAGTATTTGTTTAAAAATTATTTAATATCAATACATAATTGAAATAATATTTTTAAATGTAATATTTAT
>NW_015645270.1:0-551 GCF_001515625.1 Sinocyclocheilus rhinocerous
TTAGTAATATGCATTGCTAAGAACCTCATTTGAACAACTTTAAAGGCGACTTTCTCAATATTTTGAAAAAAAATTTTTTACCCTAAGATTCCAGATTTTCAAATAGCTGTATCTTGGCCAAATATTATCCTATCGTAACAATATCCATTTTCCATATATTAATGGAAAGCTTATTTATTCAGCTTTAAGGTGATGGATACATCTCAATCTTAATTATTAGTTTTCAATCAACACAAAAAATGATAGGTGCATAGGAAAATCCAATTTTCCAAAATATAAAAAGATATAAAAAAAAGATATAGTGTGCAATCCCGCACACTATCAGTACTTGATAAATATTGCAATTTATTGTTTATAAGCACAAGCAAAGTTTCGGTCCACTGACCTTCATCAGGCATAAATTATTACTTTTAAAATATTATAGGCACAAATCTCATGTTTCTATAGCTTCTCCTACCATTGTTATGCTGATGACACACAGCTCTATCTCTCATTTCAACCAGATGACCAACGGTAGCTGCACGGATCTCAGGCTGCCTGGCGGACATCTC
>NW_015645271.1:0-491 GCF_001515625.1 Sinocyclocheilus rhinocerous
ACCCTAGCCCCGCCCCTGCGTTAATTGCATTAAATATTTTTAATGGGTTAAACTGAAAAAATTTATCGCCTGCCTTAACGCGCTAATTTTGACACCACTAATATATATATATATATACATACACGATTGTCCCATAAAGCAAAATCATTTTATCGTATTCCTAAGGATCCCGATAGACGACTAAAATGGTTCACTGCAATAAAACATGCTAACCAACACAAAATTTGACATTAAACGGATAAGATTTCATGCATGTTATGATGTCTACTGTACTCACAGTGATATAGCTATGCTGGCTACCTACAAGGACAGCTAGGGTCCTCACAGTGATATAGCTATGCTGGCTACCTACAAGGACTGCTAGGGTCGATTACGTTAGCTAACAACACATTTGACTTACCCTTCCAGTGACTACACAGCAGGTTGAATATTCATCAAAAAATTAAATTGCGTCCATTTGTACCCCTCCAGGCTTTTGTAGGCTTTTAAAG
>NW_015645272.1:0-205 GCF_001515625.1 Sinocyclocheilus rhinocerous
GTACTGAAATAACTTAAATTAAATAAAACTAAAACTTAATAAAAAGCGTATATAGACATATAATAAAAAACTCATAAAATTACAACATTACTACAACTGTAACTAAAACTAAAATAGATAACTAATACAAATCAAAGTACATTAGTTCATCAGTAATCCTAAAAAAAATAACACTGAGCCAAACACACATGCTAAAATAACAACA
>NW_015645272.1:507-919 GCF_001515625.1 Sinocyclocheilus rhinocerous
CCAAGCAAAGCTACACTGACAACGTACACGATACAGATACAGATACAGTTTTACTTTTGTTTTTGACAGTAATAGTAATAACAACATCACTGAACTGAACAAACTGTTTTTCAACTGAACAAACTGTTTTATTTCCTAATTTCTCTTTCATCTACAATTTTAGTCATCTTAATAAAAGGTTATTTTTTTAACGTTAGCAAGTTAGTATTCTTTCTTGTTAAAATATTAAAACATTAAATTTCATCTTCATATTACGGCAGTGAAAACATTGCATATTTTAATATAATTTATCGGTGGATACGATATTACTAAACTGATATCCAATTGTTGAAAAATTTTTAAATATCGGTCGAAATTTCGGTAAACAGATTATCGGTTGATCTCTCACACACACTCGTATGACCCTTCATGC
>NW_015645273.1:0-956 GCF_001515625.1 Sinocyclocheilus rhinocerous
ACGCAGCCTAATTTTCATTTTGGGGTGAACTAACCCTTTAAGTCTGTTCATGCCTCATCAAGTCTGTTCAAGTTAAGTCTTCGTTTATTGTTTGGATCACTTGTAAATAAAACTGCACATGGGTTCTCACTACGCTCGCCTTCAGTGGACTGATTCATTACAATTTCAATCGTAAACACTCCATGGTTTTATGAGTAAGCACAATCATTACCTATCCAATTCTGATATATCATTTAAAAAAAAAAAAGAATGCTAGAATGCTAATAGCTACATATTTTGTTGTGGATCACACCATACCTGCACAGTGCGCCATTTTCGTCTTAACACCTTGACATTGACAAAACCGAAAGTAAACTGACGTGACAATACACTCACATGTGGAAATCAATCTAATAGACAGATCCCAACCGTTAAAGAGATTAACATGAAAATGCAGAGATAGGAAAACTGTGGTTATTCAAGTTGTAATCATTATGGGAAAATACGGGACAAGAGAGTCAAGCAAACACTTAACTTCCTGTTTTATATAGGGTTGGACTGGTGCCTTTTGAAAGAAAGCAGATAGAGCATTGTTAGTTTAACAAAATACAAAGCACTGCTATGAGACCAGTCAATTGCCAAGGTGCAAGTTGAAATCACAAATCGAAATTTGAGGCGGTTTCTATAGTGATCATTGAATATGCAGTACCTCCACACGAGGGGAGAGCTGGAAGTCTTTCTGCTTCAATCATCAATCAGTTGAACATCTTTGACTGGTTTAATATCTCCTCATCCAATGCATTGGGTCTATCTGTGTCAGGGTTCTGTCATTTCGGTCTAGTGTCATTCATGGTTTTGTGACCAAGCCCTGACAATCCCGTCATATCTTGTTTTCATGTGAGCACGCGGCTTCGAGAGTGCTCAAGCCGTGCGCTCTCGTCTGCTTGTCCTGTTCCATGTTGGAGTGTGGTGGTGTG
>NW_015645273.1:1125-1337 GCF_001515625.1 Sinocyclocheilus rhinocerous
TGTGTTGTGTGTGTTGTAGCACACGGTTTGTGTTCCGCCGCGTGCTTTTCTTGTTGTCTTGTGTTGTTGTTGCACGCAGCTCATGATATCGGCTGCATGCTTTCATGTCCTGTTTTTTCTTGTGCTGTGCAGCACGCAGCTTGATTTTCGCTGGCTGTGTGCTGTCTTGTCTTGTGTTTACACGTGGCTTATGAGTATTCTCATTAGCTGCG
>NW_015645274.1:0-541 GCF_001515625.1 Sinocyclocheilus rhinocerous
AGATTAAGGGTTTGGCCCTTACACCATTTCTTTTCATGGCATCCCGACCTACTACCCCATAACATCCATATGTGCAGGAGCTTCCTCAAGTAAGCGTACCCTAAAAGAGGGACAGATTGATAGAAAGTGAGACAAAAAGAGGAACAGACAATGACACGTATGGTTATTCAGACAATCTCAGACTGATAACATGAATGGTAACTCCCGTAAATGTTAACATTTGGAACATACCTTTGGAAGAATTTGTTTGCATTTGGGCCCGCTCTTTTCTTCCCCCATCTATGTCCAAAGTGAGCAGCAGCCATCTTTGATAAACTTTTCAATCTCTATCTGATGCACTGCCAGTACTTGCATTTCTTTGCACTGATTGAAAAAAAAAAAAAAAGCTTTGCACTGATTGAAAAAAAAAGAGAAAAAAAAAAGAGATCAGTCGCAATACTATAGACCAGTGGTGTCAAACTCAATTCTTGGAGGGCCGCAGCTCTGCAGAGTTTAGCCTGCTTGGAAGTTTCTAGTAATCCTGAAGACCTTGATTAGCTGA
>NW_015645275.1:0-588 GCF_001515625.1 Sinocyclocheilus rhinocerous
GACCTAAGAGGTCACCATGTGTTGGTGCGCACTGACAACACAGCGATGGTCTCTTACATCAACCACCAGGGAGTTGTACAAGCTGGCGCACCAGATCCTTGTGTGGTCCCAGGGCAAACTCCTCTCGCTAGAGCAGTTCACATTCCTGGGCATCTCAATTTGGGAGCAGACATCCTGTCGAGGCAGGGGCCGATGGTACAGACGTGGCCGAGGCTTCGTCTGTACGCCTTTCCCCCGCGGGGAATGGATGCTTCACCCCGAGGTGGTGAAGCAGATATGGAGAGTGTTTGGCCAGGCTCAGGTGGATCTGTTGCGACTCATATGACATCGCACTGTCCCCTTTGGTTCTCTCTTACTCATCCAGCTCCACTGGGGCTGGATGCCATGGTATAGACGTGGCCGAGGCTTTGTCTGTATGCCTTTCCTCCGATTGGTCTGCTCCCGAGAGTGCGCCGGGACGGGGCCCGTCTGTTGTTAGTAGCCCCATTCTGGCTGGACCGAGTATGGTTCTCGGGCCTGATTTCTCTCCTCGACGGCGCTCTATGGGAGATTCCCGTCAGGAGAGATCTCCTCTCACAGGCGGAGGGC
>NW_015645276.1:0-1638 GCF_001515625.1 Sinocyclocheilus rhinocerous
TAACCAAGGAAACTCCGTATGTGGTGTTCCAGAAGCGCCTCCTGCTGCCAGAGAGTGAATCGGCGTCTCATTTAGAGCTCCTGCTGTTTGCTTCGTTCAGGCATGTAGTATAATTTCACAAAGCTTGTCAGAACATTCGGTTTTTGCTTCAAATTGGGTTATTATTAAATCAAATTATATCTAAATGATATGAAATGATATAAATGATATGTATATTAATTATATAACTGTAATTACAGATTTAGGTTAAATAAAGATGTCAGTCTTTATTTTTCTTCTTTTTAGGGTCCGCCCACAGCGTCTTCTGGGATTTCTAATGGTTAGATTCTCTCAAGTCTGCATTCGATGCATCCTCGATATCAAGAACACATCCGGGCACTTCCATGCGTCCTCTGTACTTGCGTTCTTGAGTATTGGAATTGAACTTCGACGGTTAATGATGACGTAGAGTGAGAACACAAGGACGCAAGATCGCTTAAGAACGCGTATTGAGAAACGGCCATTCTTGAGCATTTAGTCCTTTTTAGGGTTGCATCTTGTGACATCACATCCTGTTTTCAGTTTGTTTAGATGTTCTTGGTCTGTGTTGTGTTTAGGGATGGGTACCGAAACCCGGTATTTAATCGGTCCTGGGGCTAAATTATGAAAGACCGGAGTATCGATAAGCTCTGACGTTAACGGTTCTGCTATCGGTACTGGAGAAATTAAGAAAACACACATACATTTATTATTGCTAAATATACATTATCTTGCAAATTCTCTCTCACCAGATTCGCCAGCTGTTTTTCAAACATTTTCTATGATGCATTTTTGCTATTCGCAATTCAGAAGCGAGATCGCGCTCACGCGGAGGAGCTTCAGCACACGCAACATGAAAGCCCTGTTTAATTATGATAGAAGAGAGAACTAAACATTCAAACATCTGCTTACACTTTAGGCCTGTGGCGGTTTTATTAAGCTAATTTTATTTTTTTTTATTTCGATTTTGGCTTCTAAGGATTATACAAAAGAAGACATGAGGTAAAGTATTAAAAACTAGCTGCGTTTCGTCTTGCGCAACTTCTTTCCCTTCACAGCGGTGTGCATTCGTTCCTCCCTAAAACCCCAACTTAACGTCAGAATCAGCTCAGTCGGTGATTGTTGTAAAATGCCGTCTTTACTGTTGCTTAATTGCGGGACATGTTTGATAATAAAACGTTAAAAGCACAATCCGCACAAGAGACGCTGTTCCTCAGGCTGAAATGTGTGTGCGCGGCGCGCTCCAAAATGGACAAACAAATTACACTTTGAGCTTCGGGCGCATGTCCAATCGATCAAATACACACAAAAATATGTCAAAATAGCCGTCAAATACACAAAAAAATGTCAAAATGGCCGGCTTGGAGAGTATTTACTTAAACACAGTTTATGTCTTAAGTGGAGGAGAACAGTTGGGAGAAAATCCGATGTGTGTCAATATATTGTCTTAAAGTGACAGACTGGCGCTTGGGCCATCAAAATGCAAAGAGAAAATCACTCACAAGCTCTTAATCTGAATAACGTTATAGCTTTAATAAGCATGAATCTATCAATACATACACTGAAAACTATGCGGTGTTCATTTACATTTGATTACTTTTAGATTTATTTTGTAGGCTA
>NW_015645277.1:0-535 GCF_001515625.1 Sinocyclocheilus rhinocerous
GTTCAAAATGAACGAATCGTTCAAGAACGACCCAACACTAATGTGTATTCAGAGCCAGTGAGCAATGGACTTTTATAATAATAAAAAACTGCGTTAATGCGCGATAAAATAATTGTCGGCGTTAATCAATTAATGCATTAACACGATAAAAACGTGTTAACTTGCCCAGCTTTAAAATAAATACATATAGATAAGCTGTCAGAATTCCTCGACAGCAGGGGTGTCCAATCTTGCTCCTGGAGGGCTACTGTCCTGCATATTTTAGCTCCTACCCTAATTAAGCACACCTGAACTAGCTAATCAAGGTCTTACTAGGCAGACTAGGGCTGTGTTCCAATCCGTTTTTTTATGCCCTTCACTCGTTAACTTCCCTCCGTCTCGTTTACTCAGATGTATGTCATTGATTACGTTGCATGAGTGCCCACTTCTGGAGAAACCCTTGGAATGGTCTGAACCGGAACATCCTAAGCCCTTGATCACTTACAATCCGCTATGGAGTTGGTTTATTGTTTACATTTTTCCCCTTACAAATTTG
>NW_015645278.1:0-869 GCF_001515625.1 Sinocyclocheilus rhinocerous
ATAAATAATTTCCAATCAGTAGCCCATGTACAATGTAGCTAATAGAAGGACACTCTTAAACTGGGATTTACTATTCGTGTATTCAGTTGGGTTTACAGCAATTATAGTACTTTCATGAAGTGTTGCAGCAGTATCATTGAATTCAGATTGCGTTATTGGCGAATTGTTAATAGCAGCATGCAAAGCAAATCAAGTCAAATTATGCCTTTATTAGGCCTTTATTACTTCGTTTATTTAACAGGGCGTACAGAGATTTTGTGAATTCTACAAAGCAAAATAGGCATTATCTGTTTGCGTTTCATTGTTTAATAAGTACTTTTGTGCAGCTGTAGCAGCAGTATTCATAGCTATTCAGATCGCAATTTTTAGCGAATTTAATGGCAGCAGAATGGCATAGCAAATTCAGATACAATGTTAGAAATAATATTAGCAGCAGTCTGCATAGCAACCAGTTATTATTGCTAATATAGTAGGGGCAGCAGAAAGTACTTTAGTTGCATGAAAATTGCTAATATAGCAGGGGCAGCAGAAAGTACTTTAGTTGCATGAAATTTCAGTAATAATGCATGGATGGGCTACAGCAATTCCAGTACTTTCATGGAGCGTAGCAGCAGTATCCATAGAATCAGATTGGCGTATCAGATTGGCGTTATTAGCAAATTATTAATAGCAAATTCATATGTAATGTTAGAAATAATATTAGCAGCAGGAAGTCAAATTGTTGCTAATATAGCAGCGGCAGCAGAAAGTACTTTAGTTGCTTGAAATTTCAGTGACAATGCATGGGGTAAGTAACTCTTTTAAGTGAAATAGGCATTTTATTATTTTGCTATTTAAAGGGGTCATATGATGCGATTTAAATTTTTCCT
>NW_015645279.1:0-1703 GCF_001515625.1 Sinocyclocheilus rhinocerous
GTATTTCTGAGGAGAACTGAACCCTGGGCTGGACTGTGTGGCGGCAGGGTCTGGATTTGAGGGGAGGCTGCTGTTGCCGTAACAACCTGCTGCTGGAGGAGCTTCTGTTGCACCACCTGTGCGGTTGTGGCCGTGCCTGTGGGGATGACCTGCACCTGGGCCTGAGCCGAACCTGCTGCGGGTGCTGCCTTTTCTTCAGAAAAGTTTCGATCGCATTTTCTTTTTCCTCTTACCTTCGTTAAATACATATTAAAGGAGTGTCAATAAGCGCAGCACTGCCTACAGTAATTACCCAGGAAACGCTATATTGCTACTGTTCTATAAGCGCCACCTGCTTTCAGAGAGAGAATTTGCATTTTCATCAGAATCAGAAACAGCTTTATTGCCAAGTGTGTTTGTCAGGACCTTCCAGTACAGAAAGTAGCCTACAGACATAGTGCAGACATACATATAATTAAGGTAATAAAACACTAATAATAATAAAGAGTAATAATAAAATATTCATTCAGCCCGTCTGATGTTTTTGTTTTGTGCAGTTGCTTCATGTTGCATATATTTTTGTTTGTTTGTTTAAGGTTAGTTTGGCCAGTAACAGCAAAATAAACATTTAATGTAAAAAAAAAGTAATAAAAAGGAAATAAATTGGCAACGAGTATGGGAATGGGCTCATTTGATTGTAAAAAAAAAAAAAAAATCGGCAATTGGAATCGGTCACGAAAAATCCTGATCAGTGCATCCTTAACTAGAATAGTTAGACCTACCTGAAAAACCTGAAAAAGAATGCTTCATTTCAGTTTTATCTTTGAACTATTGTTCCTATTTGTGCAAAATGGTTATCATTTATTACAATACAAGGTTACAGTCAACAATGAAAACAATAAGTAAGGGATAATGTACATCCAGCCGGTTGTTATCTCAGAATAAACCCCGACGCGAAGCGGAGGTTACATATTTTAACCCACATCTTACCTTAATATTAATTACATTGTTCTCACAGACTTCTTTCAGAACTTTCCTTAATATTACCTTAATACCTTACCTCGGAAAACCTGTGAGACTGCAGCTGCTCGCGCCGGATTATAACGGTTTTTGCTCCTTCGTGAAGCGCGCGCTCATTCAAACTTTTAAATATTACTGGAACTGTTTTGAAAAGAAAACAGGATCACTTTGAACAGTATCATTGTAAAATTGTGAAGAAGAGCTGAGCAAGTCTTGCACATGTATTTCCTGGTCTGAGAGTGACTTCCTGCTTAAACAGGAAGTAATGGATACCAAAAAAGGTAGACATGTATGCATGTGAAAGGATAATGTATATGTGTGAAAGCAGAAATGTATGTATGTGTAAGGAGAATGTAAGTGTGTGTGAGAGAGTAGAAATGAATGTATGTGAAAGGAGAATGTAAGTGTGTGAAAGCAGAATGTATGTATGTGGAAGGAGAATGCATGTATGTGGAAGGAGAATGTAAGTGTGTGAGACAGAGTAGAAATGTATGTATGTGAATGGAAAATGTACAGGTACATCTAAAAAAATTAGAATATCATGAAAAAGGTCAATATTTTTTGTCACTCATTTCAGAAAGTAAAACCCATATATTATATAGATTCATTACACAGAGTGAAATATTTCAAGCCTTTAATTCTTGAAATTTTTATGATTATTTATGGCTTACAGATAATGAAAACCCAAAATTCAGTGTCTCAGA
>NW_015645280.1:0-274 GCF_001515625.1 Sinocyclocheilus rhinocerous
GGAGTGGAGACCACAGTTCCCAATGTCGTTGCATTAACAGGTAGAAGCATTATAATCCACATTACAGTCAGTGGATGATTCGCTGAATTAGTCATTTGGTAGTTTGTTTCTGTATTTCTGTCAGTAATGATTTGCTCTCAGTCTTTTAAAAGTGATAACAACAAAATATCCACGTTCTTAGAATTAGAATGTGTAATCAAATTATTGTACCCGATCAGATCTAATATAAATAACACAAAATTCGCTGTTGTTGGCACACTTTGTAGACAAAAAA
>NW_015645280.1:452-1814 GCF_001515625.1 Sinocyclocheilus rhinocerous
TATAGAATATTTAGCAGTTTGTCACACTTTAATTCTTGTAATTAAGTATATTTCCCTTTATAATCACTT
The DNA here is from genome assembly GCF_001515625.1 of Sinocyclocheilus rhinocerous. Lineage (NCBI taxonomy): Eukaryota > Metazoa > Chordata > Actinopteri > Cypriniformes > Cyprinidae > Sinocyclocheilus > Sinocyclocheilus rhinocerous. Next base: position 522 of record NW_015645280.1, read on the forward strand.
GTCTCGATACTAGTAATCTATAACACATCATATTTTATTAAAACCATATTAATAGTAGGCCTATAAATGGTTAAAAATAATATAAATGTTCTAAATGAGTTGTTTATTAGTATATAATGTAGATTTATGCTGTAACATATTAAATTAAATGTCTAATACTTATAAGATTGGCCATTTCTTTTACTTATGTGGTCCTCAAGATAAGGATGATGCAGAAGTAAAATTAAAGTATATCCTAATGAAAGTATTTCTATCATTTTAAATGATCAGAATGTATCTATGACAACGGGTTCTAAAAATATGGCTTCTTATAATAAAAGTGTTCCCATGGCTCAGTTTGCCCTGGGTTTGGGGTAAGTTGACCCGAGTCGAGTCAGTGGGTAAGATGCACCATCTGGATGTAAAATGACCGCCTGAATTCAAACCCATGTGAAATAAATAACAATTTAAAAATTAATTTAATAATTTCCTTTTACAAAGTCATATTCCTTTTCATAAAATTAACTTTAACAACATAAAACCAACCAAATGAAGATTAAATTTCAATATTTAATTGCTTGCATTTCTGAAACAATATGTTGAACACCCAAGTTGTAGCCTTACTTAAAACACACTAAACAGAGGGTTTGTGACTACAGGTGGAAAGATATATCTGATTATAATGCGATGAAAAGCATTTTCTGGTTCTTATCAAGAGAAGGATTTGGTGCACTTGTACACTGTCCCTACACTCTAAAAAAATGCTGGGTTAAATACAACCCAGTGCTGGGTAACAAATAAACTACAAATAATATATGATAAACTAAACCAGTAATATATCACATTAAAATAGCAGTTTATAATTCAGAGATTTAACTTAACTACAGTGCCTTATGGTGGGGTAAGTTAAAATGCTGACTTAATTTACCCCACAGCATTTGGCTCACTTTGCCCCATAGCTGCGATTTTGGAAAAAAATAGCTACAAAATCAGGTGATTATGTTCGCCCATCTATGTAAATGTGTCTTTATGTATAGAGACAAAAGAATAATGTTAATCACTGTCTGTCAGTTTATAATGATCGTGTGCAAAGACTGATGAATGAATGGTACGCCAGAAAAACATCTTCAGCTTTTGGTTTTATTTCTCATCAAACACAAAACAACATTATGCAAATAGTGTTACGTCATATCTGCAGGAGTTCAAATTTTTCAGGAATTTTAATTTTAATTTTAATGTAAATGTTCCGAAGATGCACAAATCCCTTCGTTTGATTGGGATGTTCTCTTTTATTCTGGAGGGCAAGGGCATGTA
>NW_015645281.1:0-914 GCF_001515625.1 Sinocyclocheilus rhinocerous
GTTTTCATATGTACTGCAAACAATGTGCTGTCACTTTAATTCAGCCCGTGTATCGCCGCAAAAATAGACTCGGTAAGGAAACGATCTCTGCACTGCTGCAGACGCACCGCTCCTGAACGCACTGCCGTGTGCAGTGTGAATGCTTTAATCCGTTAACATGAGCGCGGAAAAAATACGCACCACATACCACGCACTGCAAACAGAGTAATGTGAACCTGGCATTATGTGTGTGCTGCAAGTGTGCATGAGGTGCAGTGTGAATGCTTTAATCCGTTAACATGAGCGCGGAAAAAATACGCACCGCATACGCACTGCAAACGGAGTGAGTGTGAACTTGGCATTATGTGTGTGCGCTGCGAATTAAAAAGAAATGCAATTTATAAAATTTAGTGACGATGTGACACTGCCTCGATTGTGTAAGTGACAATTCCTGTGTCAAATGTGCAGCTCGCTTATAGACAGACGCGATGTGTGGTGATCTGAAGCCATTTGCGTATTTTGAGAGAAAGAGTGAGATCGCGCGCGGTGATTCACTCACGCTGTTTGTGAAATTACGTCTCACACAAGGTTTTCAAATTACTTTGCAAGTTATTTAATGAAGAAATATTAAGGTGAGTACCTCACCTTCAGCATTATAATTATTTCACCCGCGCCGGACAGAGACTGCCGCTGCATGTCGTGCCAAACCTCTCACGGCAGCGTCATCAGCTTGAGATCGGTTTTTTGAGACCGCCGATCAATCATCCCAACGTGATTATCGGCCGATGATGATCGGTAGCCGATCAATCGGAGCACCCCTAGTTTTTTCCCCATCCCACTGCAACTCGTGTTTTTAAATTAAAAATGTACTCTGTGTGATTGGCTTTCGACCGTTTGTATTAAACTATGCATACATACATGATGCTGTTTTGTTT
>NW_015645282.1:0-316 GCF_001515625.1 Sinocyclocheilus rhinocerous
TTACAACAAATCTAAAACTGCTTGAAGCTCTATAACGTTCTGCATTCTGCATACCCCGGCGAGCAGAGCTCATATAGCATTTAAAGATGAATGAAGAATAAAGACCAACCTCCTTGTTCCTCCTGTTTTATTCTCCAGGTTTCTGGTTCCTCGTGTTTTATTCTCAAGGTTTCTGGTTCCTCGTGATTTTTTTATTCTCGTTCTGGTTCCTCGTGTTTTATTCTCCGGGTTTCTGGTTCCCCGTGTTTTATTCTCCAGGGTTCTGGTTCCCCGTGTTTTATTCTCCTGGGTTCTGGTTCACTCGTGTTCTCTTCAC
>NW_015645283.1:0-999 GCF_001515625.1 Sinocyclocheilus rhinocerous
TCACAAATCAAACACTTGTCAAAAAAGAATGATTAATTCTCAATTAAGAGTTTGTTATTGGTATGGTCTAGGTTTTCATACGGCATATGCCTTAAATACGGGACAAACTGCGTTCCGTATAGCTTTCATACGGAACGCTTCTTTGATGCCTTAAATACGGGACGATTCCGTATTATACGGAACGGTTGGCAACCCTAGTTAAGGCCTAACGTTACGGCTCCGTCATAAGTTCCTATTGCTGGTTGCTTAGTAACCGTTTTGAACATCATTTTGGAGGGAAAAGCCCCTGAACGGTTGCTTGCAATACTGTCTACTGTAAACCTCAGCTCACGGGGCTTATTGCTTGAATATAAATGAGAAGAAAACAACTTGTGTTATTTGCTCTTGAGCATATCTCTGCCGAGAGAAAGCAAGCAAGCAACAGGCTGTCATAACGTACAGGCACGCACAAGCACCAGGCCCGTTTTTTAAATTTTTTTTTTATTATTATTATTAATATTTTATATGAATGCATTCTCAATGTAACAAAGTGATAATTTCCGTTTTTTTTTAATTCGATAATAAATCGATAATGATATCATAAATCGGTTAGTTTCGACTGGCAGCGCTGCTAGACGAATCGGCTCACGTCTGTTCCGCACTTCCGTCAAACGGTTCCGAACAGAACCGATTGCGCGGGACTCGATGAAAGAGATGAAGCGGTCAGAAGAAGCAGTGAATTTTTGAATCACTGACCTGTTCAGGACTTCAAGTGCAGGTCAGTTTAATCTGTAAAACAAGATGTTCCTGTGGCTCAGTAGTAGAGCATTACGTTAACACCACAAATGTCGTGGGTTCGATTCCCAGGGAATACACATACTGGTAAAAAATGTATAGCCTGAATGCACTGTAAGTCGCTTTGGATAAAAGCGTCTGCATAAATTAAATACGCTAGAAAGTTTTGTCTTTATTAGCTGAGTATTAAACTGCTAGTATCTGTTAGGCTATCAGTAGCACCCC
>NW_015645284.1:0-1424 GCF_001515625.1 Sinocyclocheilus rhinocerous
ACTTTTTGTTTGTTTTCTTCCTTCATGTGTTCCTTGACCTAGTTTCCATCGTGTCTGATTATGTCATTATGTTCAGGTGTGTCTTGTTAATTATCTTCATTTGCCTGTGTATTTAAGTTCCTGTCTGTTCTGTTAAGTGTTTGTTGGGTCTTAAATGTCGATTGTGTCGATGTTTTGCTGTTCTCTCGGTGTAGATTTATTAAACGATTACCTTCATCTTTGTGAGCTTGTGAGTTGTATTGCAACACCCTGTGACACAGTTATCCCTTCTTCTTTTTTGTATTATGATTGTAAACAGTACAGAGATGACATTAATGCCATATAACTTGTATACAATATACAAAATTTATAAATGTCATCAGAACACACAGGAAAGAAAAATAATTACAAAAATAAATAAATAATGATTGGTAAGAAATATAACAATGGATAAATTAGAAAAAAGAAGAAAAAAAAAATTAAACCATGAGAGTAAGATATTAAAAGTGCCTCTGTGTCGGACCGAGTCCCAAAACAAACTCGCAGCCAATCAGCAGTAAGGGGCGTGTCTAGTGATGACAGGGAAAAGAGAACGCTCTTTTTATACATAATATTCATGACCTTGAAATTGGTGATTTAAGTTTTTCAGATCATAATCCTGTGATGTTCACATGTTCTATTTTAGATCAGATTGTTAAAACTAAGAAGCCTATTATTTGGTCACGTATGTTTAGCTCTACCTTTAGTGAGGATTTTGTTCCCCTTTTTGATGAGGCATGCTCTACCTTGAGTGAGGATTTTGTTCCCCTTTTTGATGAGGCATGTAAGCTGGTTTCTCTTGATTATCCCTCAAAAAAATTAGATGCAGAACAACAGCTTACTTTATTTAATTCTACCTGTACTGGAATTTTAGACTCTATTGCTCCTTTTCGGAGTAAGCAACTCAAACCTAATGCAGAGCCATGGTTAAATACTGATACAAGGGCTCTTAGACAAGTATGTCGACGTGCAGAACGTAAATGGAAAAAAGATAAGTTACATGTGTCGTTGGAGATATTACGTACTTCATTAACTAACTATCAAAGAGCTGTGAAGGAGGCCAAATCAAAGTATTTCTCTGACATCATAGCTAGAAATTATCAAAGACCCAAGATTTTGTTTTCTACAATTAACTTGGTGATAAATCCGTCAAATTATCTGCACTTTGATGACCCAGTTGCTTCTTGTGAATGCTTTTTAAGGTATTTTACAAACAAGATACATGACATTAGACAGCTTATTGTCCCCATAAATTATGATCCTTCCTCTTTTTCGGCTTGTATTTTTAACGTATTTTACAAACAAGATACATGACATTAGACAGCTTATTGTCCATATAAATTATGATCCTTCCTCTTTTCCGGCTTGTACCTCATCTTTTAATGCCTTTGAAACTATCTCGATAG
>NW_015645285.1:0-1598 GCF_001515625.1 Sinocyclocheilus rhinocerous
GTGTGTGTATGTATATATATATATATATATATATATATAAAACATTTTTTTATTACTTTATGAGTTTAAAAATGAGATCAGATTTAAATTATTGTTCTAGTTTTTTATTATTGTCAGTAATATGTTAATGATTAAAATAATAATAATAAAACAAACAAATAAAAAATAAAAATACTTGGTTCATTCATTTGGTAATCAGGAGATTCAGGAGGGCTATTTTAGTACGGTCATGTTTAGTACTTAAAAATTATTCTGTACTGGTTATAAATAAAAACCAAATCTCGCTTCACTTTCTCCTCCTAATCATCTACCTAAGTAGCCAATGATCTTCTGGAACCATGCGCCAAGTCTGAGGGCGAAGTTCTGATGAGCCATTACAGCAGTGTGAAGAATCTCCACCCGCAAAGGTATCTGGATAATGTGCTCTGAGTTACGCTGCAGAGGAAATGCAAAGATGGTTAAGCCATCTATATATGCCCTACAAAAAGCATACAAAATGTGTGTGATGGAAGAGTGTAGCCAGTATGTTTACCCTGATATTGTCCTTGGCTTGTTGACAGGATCTGATAGTACCTCTCTTCACTGCTTTCCGCCCCTGAAACCATGATAACATGAGGTATGAAAAGTCTATACGCTGACCATGTAAGACTATGTGGAATACTCGGAAGACTCACTTCCTTGTCAATAAGTGCAGTGTAGATTTGGGCCTGATTCTGGTCACAGGCGATCGCGCGCTGAAGCGTGTAGATGACGTGATCATATGAGTGATGTTCATCGTTGTAGAGCACACAGAAGTAGGTGTCTTCCTTCACTCTGAACACAACATTAAACAACGTTAACTTTTTAAAATGAAGGTGGAGCCCATTTTGGACTTCCCAGCTTGAGGCTTTAGGAACTGTATATCTCACTTTGGCTTCAGCTCCTCTGATAGCTCATAGGTTTCTTCCCAAACCAGCATGTCTGTCGTGTACCGCAGCAGCAGGTGGAACAGCATCTGAGCCCTTTCTCGAAGGCCTGGATCCATCACACACTCATCCTGTGACACACATATCAGCAGCTGTCACTGAGAATCATTTCATTTTTTGTTGTTCACAGAATGATTTTACTTGATTTGTGCTCACATACAAACATCTACCTATTAATTCACCCAAAAGTAGATATTTAGTGAAATGTCCAAGCTGCTCATTTTCATGTGATAAAAGTAAATAAGGACTGGAACTGGTGAGCTCCAAAACTGATAATGATAATGATAATAATAATAATAATAATAATAACAACAAAAAAAGTGACATATAAATTAGGCCTGGGCGATAAAACTGTATCGATATTTATCGACGGTACACCTTCTTCGATATCAATAGAAAAATTGTTCGATATAGCGCACGATATAGGCACGTACTATGAGTGACGCAGACAGCACACACAAACACGAACACATGCTGAATTGAGTGCTGTGCCTGCCTGTGATGAGGAGATTGTGAATAAAGAATGAATATTAGTCAAATTTAAAATAAACATTTGCATTCGAATGTTAGGTATGCATCAGGGAGCATCATCAGTGGAGCACGAGATGCGGTGATAATGATGTAAGTGACGTT
>NW_015645286.1:0-6635 GCF_001515625.1 Sinocyclocheilus rhinocerous
AACTATGGACGTGATGGAGATTGAAGTGTTGTCTGCCAAAGAGGTACGACAGCAGACAATGCCTCATCGAGATTTCCACTACTGTTCTTTACGCCGCCATCAAAGCCTCAGTCGGAAGTTTGACGAGAATTTAGAATATCAATTATATGCTTGATTATAATGATTTAATTCATCAGTTCATGGCCGGACTTACCATTGGGCTTGAGTGGGCTGCAGCCCATGGACCCCGCCTTGTAGGGGGCCCCGCTTTTGCCCGTTTAACGTTTGTTTGATTTGTTCGTTATATGCCAGTCAGAATTCAGAAATTACTAGCCGCATTTCCACTGCGCAGTGCGCACGCAAGATCTAAACAGACCAGCCGGGGCTACAGCTTACAACTACGACCTTCAAGGCAACAATCAAACAGCATAAACTGGTATTTATGATTATTTCACATAGAGGAAGGACACACCAGGGCTCGCAAAATCGCTAGCCCGACATCCCGGGGCTATTGTGTTTTTCAGTCGGGCTACCAAAATGTATCAGCACTCTGCCCAACGGCCTACCTTAAATGCAGATCTCCCGGCGGGTCCTTAAAAGCTCCTAAAGTGAGTTGTATCAAACTTAAGGCCATACAAAGTTTTAAATACGTTGAAAGGTATAAGCAATGTCTTAATTATAATTTCGAGAGGTCTTACAGTTGGGGACGGAAAGACAAGAGTCACAATACGGCTGGATTAAACTTCAAAAGGCAATGATGTCATTGAATAAATATAAGCGCTACATGTTTCACGTCAAAACGCGGCGCGGATGTCTTTATTAGAAAGTATCTGAAGGCAAACGACTGTCCTCAGAAACATGTCGTTGGCATTTTAATTTCATTTTACCTATAATTCCTGATAAAGCAGCGTTTATGAGCGCGGAGCTGCTTTATGTACAGCCGTTACCAGGGAAACTGCAATATTTCAGCACTCCTAAAGCGCCACCTCGTGGCAGAGAATGAATTTGCATTTCTAATATTTATACATTATAAATTGAAATAATAATTTATATGCTTGATTTATCTCTCTTCATAAAAATGGTCTAAAGGCTGAAATGCTGTTGTATAAGGTTTTAGTTTTTGTGAAAACCTGTATCTGAACTGTAAATCATGTAATTTTATGGCTCAATACGGTATGTTACCACAGACATTGTCCAACCCCACGCACACTGTTCATTTTACTTGTGCAGCTCTTAAAATGGGTCATAAATTGCCTTAAATTTATTTTGAAAAATTCTGCAGATACCCTGTAAATAGTGAAATACAATTCCTTCCATCATATTTGTTGATATTTGTGTATTGAAAATATTTTTGATTAACATTTAAACTCCTATCTGATTTTCTATATTTAAAAAAAAAATGGGCTAGTTAAATACATTTTCGGGCTACCAAAATCTGAAGAGTACCTGCCCGAAGGGCTACCAGGGATTTTGAATTTTGCGAGCCCTGCACACATATTGAATCGCGTCTGCATCGATTGGTTTGTTATCACATAGCTACTTTAAACAGCTCCATTAAGCCTTTAGCCCCAAAGAGCGCCCATTTAGAAAGATAATGATAAATTCTCAAATGTTCACACCTCATTTCTCATCATCATCTGAGTTTTGAGCGCTCTCTCGTCTTACTGCAATTACACATAGTGGGGAAGAAATGTCATCAAAATTATTTTAAATTAAAAATAGCAATTTAATGAGTTTCTGTTTTTATAATATAGCTATGCCTATGATATAGGACTTAGCCTATCACACAAACAAGAAAGAAAATCGAACAAACAGCAGAACCGCTGCGTCTCTGAACAACAGTGTTTTGTTCCTCAGCGTTACACGGACCAGCAAATGATTCAATCAGTCGTTAGCAAAGTTAAATAAATCAGCTTTTTAAACGAATCCGTCGATTCAACTCACTCATTAAGACAGTCACTTGCTGCCACCTACTGGCAGTTGTAGTTTCATATTTAAAAAAGTAGCTTATTTCATTTTTGCAATCATTTGCTCACTCATTAAGACAGTCACGTGCTGCCACCTACGGGCGACTGTAGTTTCATATTTTAAAAACTAGCTTATTTCATTTTTGCAATCATTTAATATTTCTTAACACATCCTGTTTATCATATTATAATGAATATTCAATATTACATTTAAACTTTGACTATAGCCTAGACATGTTGCATATTAATTGTACTATTTATGAACCTCAAAGCATATGTTTGTGTATTTTGTGTTACTACATAATGCTGTTTTATTTGAGGGCATTTGTAGTGTAGGTATAGGGCCCAAACATAACCTCAAGCCTCATTTCCATGTTCTATAATGATATTTACAGTAGTGTTCCCCTTAACCTAGGTTCATCACCCAGAATTCATATTAAACGAGGAGTATGTCAAGGATGCACTATTTCACCATTACCTTTTAATCTAGCACTTGAACTCATGTCTTTAGTCTTAAAAAATCTTGAGGACAGTATAGGTATTGATATTCTTGGTAGAACTTTTACTATAAGCCAGTTTGCAGACGACACTCTTTTATTTCTTAAAAATAAAGAGGTTCTTCCATTAGTTATTCATACAATTTCTATCTTTTCAAAGGCTTCAGGTCTGACCCTAAACTTAAAAAAGTGTGAATTAATGGTTATCCATAATTGTGTTTTGAAAGAATTAAGAGGGCATTCCAGTCCAAGAGGAAGTTAAGTACTTGGGTGTTATGATTACCAAGAATTCTCTAAATAGAGAACATTCAGATTTTAATTCAAAAATAGAAGGTATGAAACAATCCTTAAATCATTGGTTATCTAGAGAGCTTTCTATATCGGGCAGAATCCTCCTGTCAGAAACGGAGGGACTATCCAAACTTATCTAGATAATATATACTGCCCCAAAATTAGTTCAATCTGTGAATTCAATATTATTGAAATTTGTATGGAAACATAAAACACATTATTTACGTAAATTCCATTTGGTTAAAGAGTATGATCAAGGAGACTTGAAAGCCATTGACTTTGAATCTCTTCTTGGTACATTCAGAATAAAATGGCTTAAAGAGTGCTTAGCAAAGCCACACTTAATATGGTACATTGCTGTTATTATTGTTGTGAGTGTAATTACGATTATTTTTGTCTACTAATATTTTTATTTATGGCTGATGTGCATGATGTTCTGCAGTGTACAGTTTTTGCAAAAAAAAAAACAACCTGTAACACCAGCCAAAAAATAAAATCCTGCTCATCATTAAACCTAAACGCCCATCTTTGCATATTAATTAGTAATTAATCTCAACTAAAAGAATCCCTAGAGCTCGATATCGTTGAACTTCGATTATCCAATGTTGCATGCGTCACAACTCACTACAGCGGGTTAAAGCTCGAGTTTAGGATGAAAGCAACGCGAAAACAAAAACATTGTACAATAATATGGCATGAAATCAAAAGCTTATAGCTGAACTTACCGTAATGTGATTTTTATGGCAGTATTTAAGTCTTCGAAACGTGAAGGTAAGTATTGAGACTCTACTTTCGGTTTCGACACAAAGGTGTATCCTCGTGATGCAGACTGCGCATGCGCAAGAGACCTCAGGTGTCAACAACATATAAACCCCGCCCATCTGTCTCCTTTCATTTGTCTGCTTTCAGCCTGTCGTTAAATGTGTTCAGCGCCACCTACTGCACTGGAGTGTGTCACATAACGCTTGCTCAATTACATTCTACTGATCCAGTCTCATGAAAAAATACTATTCATTCCTATCCACTTCCTTTAAATTTAGTTATGGTTTCTTTCAATTAAATTCTTTCTAAATTAAAGCTTTTGCAATTAATATACATTTCTTTACAATTACACATCTCAAATGTATCTGTGCTTATTTCATTCATAACAGTGGGTGTATTTAATTGTGTATACATATGTCCTAACACCCCAGTCTAGTAAATATCTTTTTTACTACCGGTTAACCAATCAAAATAACATTTATAATATTAACTCAAACTGATCTCAGGATTCAATCTGAGCGTCTTAGACAGTTTACTAAACATGACTAAAACTCCTCCGAGTCAGTGAAGACCACATTTAAACTTTAATTTCAGCCTTAATATGATGATATTATCTGGGGAAATAAAACATTATTTTCAAGACAATTAAACTCGCAAATGCTCGTTATTGAAATATAAATAATCTCAATACATTAATGCACCCAGATGTTTTGCTGTTGAGTTTTTCTTCATTTTTATTCTCTGAATCTGCGTGACGATTCTGTTATACTTCATCAGACGGTTTTGAGCAACATGAGCTTCAGTAAATATTAACACAATGTAAATTTATGGGTGAACTGAATATAAACACAAACACATCATCATGAGGATTCTTCAAAAGTGTCATGATTCTTATGATATTTTCAATCTCATCACACCTGAACAAACCTCAAACCCTCACAGAAAGCTTTAACTCTGAACAAACACATCTTTACATGTTTAATAGATCACTGTTCAGCTGGGATTAACTCATAATGGAGGGTCAGAAACCTGAATACCCCTATATTACGAGGCCATTTTAACACCATAAATCATAAGTCTATCCACAAGTGGTTTATTTCTTTAATAAACTGTGGCAACAGCAAAATAATAAAAGACAAATAACAGCGGTCACATTTATGAATAATGATCAGTAAAGATACTTGCAGTTGAGCTGCTTCTACAGTATTAGTTATAATGTAAGTTATTACTGTGCATCTATTGACTCAGACTGCTCCAGGGTTAGTTATCATTGATGATTCAGTTATTATAACAGCTACAGTAACTAGTCCCATTTAAAACATCTACTAGATTCTAGTGACTATCAAGTAACGTTAACAACTCCAGATGGGTTTCTGAGCATCGTGAACACAATCAGCTTTCAGGGATCTGGAGCTTCATGTATAAAACTTTGCATTGATTTCATCCTTCAAGTCAGATTTTGTGCTAGAGATGTCAATTTATGATCATGATCGATCAGCATTTCAAATAATGTTCAATTAATTGATTAATCATTAGCAACTATTGTGACAAGCAATGAATAGTTCAGGTATTTTTTAATTAAGGTTCATTTAGGTTAAGTTATGTGTGATCGTTTGCAGCTTCTCATTGTTTCTCATAATAAAATTATGATTATTTTTGGAGGGGGTTTGATCAGTTGATCTGAAAAAAATTTTGTGCTTAAATAAGGTGATGCAGAATTTCTGAAGGTTTTCTGATATTTTGTAGTGCAAATGATTTCTTCTAGCTGATTTTTATTCTAGTTCTAGCATTGCTAACTTGACATCGCAGCCTGTTCATTATCATCATAAAATACAGTCAGCCAAAAATATGAAACACCACACTGCTCAATTTAAAAAGCCTGTAGTACAATCTGAGCTGCTCAGTATTTTACGTGAATATTGGAATGTGAGTGAAGAACAAAACCAGGTTTACGTAATGAATCAAATACAATCGTGAAAATGGAAACATTTGGGTTTGTGCCGTTTGTACGTGAACACAACGCCGTTTCAGTTTCGCTTTAGATGAATTTCTTTGGGCTTTTCGTTTATATAGCTGATTATATTTTTCATTCTTGTTCTGTTCTGAATACAGTTAAATTACATTTAAATTTATTCATTTGGCAGACGCTTTTATCCAAAGCGACTTACAGTTGTGGAAAACAACAAGTGATTTATCATAAGATGGCAATAAACAGGAGAAGTGCCGTTATACAAGGTTTAAGTCATTGTTCAAAATAGTAAAAGTTAGGACAGGAAGGGATAAAGGATAATACAAGAACAGAAAAGGTGAAGGTACAGACACATTGAAAGGATTCGTTGTGGAGTGAGGGGAACTAAAATAACATGTAGCTGAGCTGTGTTTATAATGTTTGTAGACATTATATATTTACCAGTATTTTACATTAGGCCCATTTCTGAATGCAATAATAAAATGCGACTTATACGCTGCTTTTTTCTCTCAAAAATGCAATTTTATTTTATATGTGTGATGTATTTTAACCATGCAGCAAATGTTTTGAAATATTTAGAAACATTTAAAATACTTAAATAGCTTTTTAAATTGTTTAACTGGTTGTGTTAAACGGTCAAAATTAGTCCGTTAACGGTAAACCGGTTAATATGAGCATCCCTAGTCTGAAGGTAAAGTCTGCCCAAAGGTTCCCTGTGTTTCACTCGGCCTACACAATATATTATTCTGTCTTCATTTATTCTTCATCCGTCCTCACCAGAGAGAGCAGGCTGTGTCTCCTTACGCAGGAATCCCATCATGCTTCTCTGGACATATTTTCCAGCCTCCGAATCCAGGACATTTTGGCAACTGAGGAGGTCGGCCAAGTGAGCAGCTTCATATTTCAGGAGCATAATTTCCATCAGCTGATTTCCATGAGCCTCCAGCAGCTCCTGCAGACGAGACCTGTTCAGAGTAGAGTAGAGCTGTTTCTCCGTCCAGCCATCAAGTGCCATCTCCGGCTTCCAAACGAGAGGTGGATGAAGCTGAAACACTTGAGGGACGCCGATCTGAGCTGGTGTCTATCAGCTCTGTCTTCATCCAGATCCTCTGCCGATGGGAACACGTCAGAAGAAAATATGGGGGACTACCTGTCAAAAGTGATTGATTT
>NW_015645287.1:0-254 GCF_001515625.1 Sinocyclocheilus rhinocerous
TTTTCTCCACAAAACTCAGATCGCGCGTGTGCAAAATGCACTTTTTTGCGCTCAAAATATGATCTTTCGCGCGCAGAATTGGGGCAGAGATCTAAGCCTATAGCCCAGCAGTTAATCCAGTCCTTGTGCCAGCTCGTTAGAAGTGAGCTACGTGCATGAACTGGGTTCTGATCGATATGATCCCTACACAGAGTTCATTGCTCCCTACTCCCTGAGCAGGGGAAATCCGTTGAAGTTTACTTCACTTTGGAACA
>NW_015645287.1:305-1394 GCF_001515625.1 Sinocyclocheilus rhinocerous
GCTGATGTAGCCTATTGTAGTAATGTTGTCTCTGGTATTCTGGTCTGTGAGCGTATATGCGTTCAGGGGGCATGGCTTTGGACGGCGATTGCAGGGAGGGTGGGATGTTCGCTTTCAGTGCTATCAGGCTAAAGTTAGCATTTTCCAAGATCTACTGCACCTTTAAGCAAGCAAAATCTCGAGGGAGAGACCTACCTATTATAAAACAAGGCAGCATTTACTATATAAGCAAAATGTCCTGCCCCAGCTTCCGGTTTCAATATGAAATATGACAACTTAAAGAAAATGAAATGGCTTGTTAAGCCATTGAATGGGGTCTTTAAAAAAAGGGCATCGAAAGGTCCAAACATTGAATTGAACGATCTAATTTCAAAAAATGATAACTAATTGTAAAAGTTGAAGCAATGTGATCATCAAAAATTCAAATGTTACAAATTTTTCCTTGATCATTATTTTGAAAGTTTTCTTAAATTTGGATGATTGAAATCGCAAAGTTGTTGCAGAAAGTAATATTTCTATAACCAAAATCACTGCCAATGTATATTCCAGTTGTTGAAGTTATCCCTCCAGCATTTTCAAAAAACAAGGAACATAATTATTCAAGTATTTCATCCATTCTTGTGTAGCTTGTGCTCACTAGATGTCACTGTCATCATAGATATATTACAGAATGGTTACATGCGAATTAGACTTTTTATTCACAGATAGCACAAATACCAAGAATTCTGAATAAATCTCTCTTTAATTACGGGAAGCAAATTCTGTAAACCAAATCCTGGGAATCAGAGCTGCTTAACTCCGCTCAATTCACACAAGGGATGTCAACCTTTAAAAACAACATAAAAGAACTATAAAAGCTTTAAATCCCATACAGAGCCATAGGAGATGACCAAATCTAAAAACAAATCAATCTATGTTGTTAAACCCATCAGTATCCCCAAGCTCGTCTTTAAATATTGTAATATATTATTCTTTAAGATGAGTAGAATCTTCATCGCAGTCCTTCATGTCCTGCTTGAGTCTCTGAAGGCGTCTGGTTAAGCGGGACAGCTGGTTAGTGTTTTGGAGGCGTGTAAAGCCATGTGCGGA
>NW_015645288.1:0-823 GCF_001515625.1 Sinocyclocheilus rhinocerous
TACAGGAACATCGAAACAATCGTTCACAAGAACACACAAAAACACTCAGGTCTTAAACAGTTGAAAGTGTGTGTTACAATTTAAGTGCTCTTTTAAATTTTCTGATTTTTTATTTTAAACATTTATTTTACTTTGTCTAATTGATGAGACAATCGCTAAACTGACGTGACAAACAGTGATTACCTCATTCTTTTGTCTCTATATAAAGATAAATTTGCATAGATGGGCGAACATAATCACCTGATTTTGTAAATGTAGCCAATTACATTTGCATTAAGCACCCAGTTTGCGCTTGTATGTTATTTAAATTAATAGCTATTTACATAATGAGCCTGCAATAGCAGAAATAAACCTTTTTAATGAAAGTAAAGTCCATGTTTATCAAAGCTGTCAATGAAATGAAAATGTAAAAAAAAAAAAAAAGTTGTTTAATTTAGTTACTTTTGCTATTATATCCATATATTTTATTCTAATGTCACAAATAATAATCTCAAAGACTCGTTTATTTTTTTTTTTTCTAATGTCACAAATAATAATCTCAAAGACTCTTTGATTTTTTTTTTAGTGTGGGTTTGGAGAAGTTTAATAAAAACAAACATTTTCATGTGTCCTCTAAATTGACCCACAACCTGATCGGTTTGTACATGAGAAACTCATTCATTCATCAGCTCCACACGAGACGCCTGAGTGTTCTGAGTGTTGTAGCTCCAGGAGCTGAGTTTGAGAGCCCTGCAGAGATGACTGCACTTCAGCACACTTCACAGCCACTGCCTGCAATATCTGGACCAAAGAGAAAACAACCTGACTGACTGCAGAGCGCAAT
>NW_015645289.1:0-975 GCF_001515625.1 Sinocyclocheilus rhinocerous
ATGCCTGATAAAGCAGTGTTTGTGAGCGCAGTGCTGCTTTGTGTATAGCGTTGTTACCGTGGAAACAGATATTTGTACCGCTCCAAAAGCGCCACCTAGTGGCAAAGAATGAATTTGCATTTTCATTCAGACCAACGTGAAAAGACCAACACGTGGGCGGGCAATATGCTAATGTTTCATGTTAACGTCAAAATGAAACGGCTTGGGATTCGTTTTAAAAACGACTCGTTTAAATGATTCAGAGTCAACTCTTTGTTTTGAGAGACAATAACTTTATACACGGTGCATGTTCAGATTTAAAACTTTGCAGGATGTTTTCATTCACTGAGAGCTGTGTTACACACGGCATGAAAGGTCATTTTCAACAATCCATAATAGGGGCACTTTAAAAAGCTGAAATTCTTCCATGTTTTTAGATGCTGTTTCACTCTGAAAGATCTGAGATGAGAGTGTAACGGTCAAACATGTCCATCTAGTGCGTGCTTATATCCACCTTATTTTTCAACGTGGAAGTAAGCCGTTTTCTGTGAATGTGTGAGAATTACGGTTCATTAGCTGCCGTAGGGAAAATGGAGAAGAATAACAACATACAGTAAACAGTAAAACTGTTTGCACTACAAACCAGTGTGTTCATAATTAACCTGTTAACTGTCGGTTCCATCTGAAAATGACATTTCCTACTTAAATTGTTGTAAATTGTGAATGCTTTGGAGCACAGACTTAAGGTTGGTCTCTGTTTAAAGAAGACACTTGGCAGATTATCGCTGAAGTGAAAAATTTTACAACATTCTAAAAAAGTTACAAAAGTTTATTATTAAGAGAAATGCACTAAAATGCAATTTTACAATTTTCTATGATGTATTTTTTCTAAACATGTTTAAAAATTAAAATATCGATATTTTATATAAAATATATATTTTACAAAACATATTTTAACTCTAAAACGGCTAGAAAATCTAAACAAGTTGTGTTTCA
>NW_015645290.1:0-2115 GCF_001515625.1 Sinocyclocheilus rhinocerous
AACTCATTGGAAAATGGCCCAAAAAAAAAAGGTGCAATGAAATTCATTCTATTCTTAAAACTTGGAACCCACCCCCCGCCAAATTAATAAAATAAAATCATAATATATATATATGTTTTTTTAAGAAGTCTCTTCTTACCAAGGCTGCATTTATTTGATCAAAATACAGAAAAAACTATAATATTGTGAAATATTTTTACAATTTAAAATAATGGTTTTCTATTTTAATATACTTTAAAATATAATTTATTTCTGTGATCCAAAGATGGATTTTCATCAGCCATTGCTGCAGTCTTCGGTGTCACATTATCCTTCACAAATCATTCTAATATGCTGATTTATTATCAATGTTGGAAACCGTTGTGCTGCTTAAATTTTTTTTTGGAACCTGTGATACTTTTTCCAGGAATCTTCGATGAATAAAAAGTTGAAAATGTATTCAAAATAGAAATCTTTTATAACAATATATACTACCGTTCAAAAGTTTGAGGTCAGTACAAAAATATTAAGCAGCACAACTTTTTTCCAACATCGATAATAAATCAGCATATTAGAATGATTTCTGAAGGATCATGTGACACTGAAGCCTGGAGTAATGATACTGAAACTTCAGTTTTGCCAGCACAGGAATAAATTATATTTTTAAGAATATTATAATAGAAATCCATTATTTTAAACTGTAATAATATTTCACAATATTACTGTTTTTACTGTATTTTTGACCAAAGATGAGCTTAAGGGACTTAACTTTTAATTTTAAAAATTAAAATCTTACAGATCCCAAACTTTTGAACACTATTTAAAATATGTTTTTATAAAATCAATGGCAGTGCACATTTTGGAATAATACACTGAATTATATATTTAAAAATGCATAATTTTGACTTTAAATTCTGATTGGATTATAACTTTTTTTGTCCTCTTGACTTGTTTGAAACACGTTTCTTTGTCGTTCTCACGTGTAAATAAAGCAGTCCTGCCCACTGTAGAAAAGTTACAACAAAATCATAGCCTTTATATAATCACACACTACAACCATAATACCAGCCCTACCTGACATATATACATCAATGGTACCAGTCCTTACCTGGCATATATACGTCAATGGTTCATCACTTGGTGCCCTACCCAACTCACACCTGTTTGAATTATTAGCACCAATAAGACGTTAATATGTCTGGCTGAGTGCCTACTGTAACCCAGTAACCTACAGGGCGATGACACACCGCCGCTAACCGTTGGATTTCCAGTTATATGGTAACTCACTGGTGGCACTGTGCACTGTTAATCAGGACAGAAAATGAAATAGACAGTATCAGTTATTAAGCCATATATTTGACGCAAGTCACATAAGCTTATGTAAACCCCAGCACGTGAAAACGTGGCTTTCAGCCTTTCAGTGTGTGAATCTTTAACTATAACCTTGTAACCTAGTGAAAATGACTACTTTTGTCCTTCTTAAAGTCATATAAATCAGGTGATCTAGAGATGTGACCTTCAAATGACACATTATTAGCCATTAATGTGAACCTTCCTGTGATATACACTGCCTGGGGGCCATGAAGAAGAAAACTGCATTTTAATATAATTACAGCTGACAGACCTATATTGATATCTCTTTCTAAATCATATAGGTACTATTGGGAACAGTACATTGGCTAAAACATTATCTGCAGTGATTGGTAAAAACTAAATGGAAGAAACCATTTGAAACCTAATTTTGAACACATCAAAGCAAATTTAACATTTTACCAGACCACATTATAATTATGTGTGTAGCTATTAGACTAACTAACATTATTAAGTTCTTGCTATCTTTTTATTAGCATATAAACATGAAAAACAAAGTGTAAATAATAAAAAAATTGCAATGTCAATTAGATACATTATATTTTTACCATAAATCTGAGACAAATTATGTAATGCAATTCAGAGCAATCAAGCCAACAGTATTCAAAACCCTTACATTACAAGGCAAATTCATGTACCTCCCTGGCCTCTTAAGCAAACTTTGCCTGCTAAAAATATAATGTCCAAGTCCACTGCCAGCATAAGTCTATAGTCACAATCTCACTGCCAATTCAGCATTTTTTTTTTCAGGTCACTGACTTTAAG
>NW_015645291.1:0-2018 GCF_001515625.1 Sinocyclocheilus rhinocerous
CACATCCTCATCTTCTCTGTATCTAACAGAACCGCAGACTGACCGGCTATGTGTTGGAGCCCACGGGGCACGCCCGCACCGGCTCAAGCTCTCTACACGGGCAGCAATCAGAAGGTTTTAGCAGAAGACTTAGCAGAAGAAGAACAACAACAACATGGGCAGAACTGTGCGTGAGCCTTTTTAATGTCTGAGAAGATTCACGCCTCTCAGGATGGGCTTGTCCAATGAGAAAGGCTGAAATTCCAAGCAGAATTTCTCCGTTTGTGTGAGAGATAATTTGCATATGGAACTCAAATCAAAATTACTAAAGATTCTTAGAACACTAATATATTGCCTATGTACCCACATATAATATAAACGCTCATTTAGATCATCAGAAGACAAATTCAAAGAGACCAAACATGGTATCGGTGGGGCTATATTAACTAGTGATCTATCATAACACACACACAAAACAGTATACAATTCAAAAGACAATATACAAGAACAGTAATGGTATACACAATGAATAAGCATATTAGAATGATTTCTGAAGGATCATGTGACACTGAAGACTGGAGTAGGAGATGTGTGTTCATTCACAGAAAGGTTTTCCTATGAATTAATTAGAAAGAAGTCCATTTCTACTGTGCACTGTGTCTCTTCCTTATGAAAGAGTAGTGCGAGGGGAAATTCTCAACATGCCATTAGGTCGTAAAGTTTATCTGGTCTAGCAAAGGTGTCATGGTTGCCATGGTAACCAGGGTCCTGGGCCTCGTTCACAGACATCTTGGCACCCAGTATGTTTAGTGGGTGAGGGGTCTGTGAATGTTTGTTAATCTAATGAATAATTGATTTGTTAAATCAAATGAAAAATGGTGTGTCTGATTGGTCCAGACGCTACACCTGGATGACATGAACACAATCAAGCACGAGAGAAACTGGGTCACGGAGCACATGGGGAGGTAAAACACAACAAAACAGGTCCATATTCCTGACACATGATGCAAAAGAGATGCCATGATGTCAAAATACTTGAGACATAGGACTCTCTCATGTGTTGTTGTCTCAATAATTCCTAGTGTTGGTCGCATAAAGTATTTCTGAATTTGTATATTCTTTGATAGGTTGCATCTTCAACTCCACTGAATTTAATGGTTTGAGTTCTGATTTTTTTGGAATCAGTTTACCATTAATTATGAAATGGAAAAAAAAGACTCATCAAACTTGAGGTTGTCTTATTATGAAAAGGTAAAAAAAGACTCATGAAACTTGAGCTTTTCTTTGCTGTCACAGCTGAATGGAGCTTCGTTACTCATGTTTTGATTGGCTGGTTTCAGTTCCATTGACGCTCAAGCCAGTGTTTTGCTGTTGAAAGTACACTTATTTTAAACTAGTGAATCTGATTAATAAATATTTTGGGCTGGATTGACTTGTCTTTTTATTTAAAATTGTGGGATTGTACTGTTCTAGTTTTATAATTCAACCAGCAGGAATTGCTTTTTATCAATGTTTAGTGATGCTATATAAACCTATTCCAAATTTTTATTAAACCTACATGGTGGATGATGCAGAAATAAAAGCAAACGAATTGCCCCAGTGTTCACATTAATATAAGTCTTGTGGAACTAGACTTTTGAGTATGAACATAAAGTCTGCGCTATTCTTACCAAACCATGCCATGAAATGTAAAGTGACCCTTTTTCACTTTTTCATAGAAAACAATAATGATGCAATACAGACCAGCATACTACAAAATGGTATTTCAGTCACAACAAAGCACAATCCTCCGTGTAAGAATCCTTTTTTCTAAACCACCATGGAAGCCAAAAAGCTCTGTTCCAAAAACTGCCTTGCTACATACTGCCTAGTATACAGCAGGCAGTGTCCAAAGCATTTAAATATAGACAAAGTTTCTCTTGGTTAGACCACCATCCTGGATTTATATTTTATGTATAATGATATACATTTTATTGTCAGACAAAATCTGAACATTTTCTTGCATAACAGTATGTTGTTGCACACTCTTTGTGCTGTTG
>NW_015645292.1:0-2583 GCF_001515625.1 Sinocyclocheilus rhinocerous
ATGATCTGGGAGTGACCTATTGTGAAACCAAGCACCACACCCCCTCCATCGCTTATCCCTTATATACAGTATCTGTCATGAGTTATATATTAATTCTCACTGGTGTGGGTGAGGGCGTGTGATCTCAGGTCCTTTCTGTGACTGTAGAGGCAATGTCATGCTTTATAAATGCAGACAATTCACAGACCATACAATGCAGAGTAAGAAAGTTCTCATGCCAGTGGCCTAACTTTGTTGTAAAAAGTGGGTGGGACAGGAGTGAGTAGGGTGTTATTATTAGGCGCGAGATAGACCATAGAATAAACAGCCTATTAATTAATTCGTCTTATTGTATTTGAGCTCCCCTGGATGCGAGCATACAGTAGGTTAGTGCCTAGAATGTCTCACTAGTCTGCCCTCTGCTGGAAAATGCATGTAAACAGATCGCAAATAAGTTTAAGAACAATACTTTATTTTCAGGCTAAATAATCTTAAATACACTCTAAAAAAAATGCTGGGTTAAATATAACCCAGCGCTGGGTTAAAAAGGGACAAACCCAGCTATTGGGTTGCTTTGACCCAGCGGTTGGGTTGTTTTAATCCCAGCATTTTTTAGAGTGTATACAGTTCAGAGTGAATCAAGTAAAAAAATATATAATTTTACAGTGATAATACAGTGATATTTACAGTGATTAAAAAACAGGAAGCAATAAAGGTGTTTCAGAGGCTAGTTTAGTACAAATAGACCACACACTATGAGTGCTTCTTTAACTTTGGGCACTTTTTTTTGTCCCAGGGGTTGATTTTTAGTAACATTTTTGACTTGTGTTTATTTAGTTAGTTAGTTAGTTAGTTACGTGTGACATTGAAATTAAAACCGTCCTGGAAACTTTTTACAGCCCTATTGTCTTAGTGTTAAAATATATAACAGAAATAATAATAAAAAAGGTCTCATTTGATCACATTCTTAATCTCTATGAAATAAAGTAACAGTGATGCTAATACCACAAATTAAGACAAATACATGGCAAAAAAATTTCATTACAAATATCTAAACATTAATAAATCAATGTGAATTTACTAAAGAAGAAAATGACATAAAATATTGTTTTATTTTCTGAAAAAAATATCAAAATTAAGTGAGTTTTTGCTTAAAATGAGAAAAAATATCTGACAAAGGGGCAATAAAAATAATTTTCCTGTTTCCCCCTTTTTTATACCCAATTGACAGCAAAAACTAACAAAATTTTGATACCTTTTTCAGAGAAAAAAAAAAACCTTATTATCTAATGTAATTTTGCTTCTCCAGTAAATATCTTTACTTAAGAATGTTTAGATATTGGAATTGGAAAACAAGACAAATCACAAGTAAGAAAATCATTTTCGCAGTGTAAAATGTTGCATGACTGTCTTATTCTGTGTTCCTCTGGGGTTTGGTGTTGTGTTCTCCTCTGACAGCAGACAGAGCATTTACTGATCCGTCTAATGGAGTAACAGGAAACAGTTCAGTGCTGCAGCTCTATGTGTTCCAGTCTCTGCAGGACTGACAAACCCTCTAGATTAGAAAGCATCATCTAACAGAAAACAACAGTAACAAACTCACAGTTTATAAATGACAGTAATACAGATGTATGTGCATTATCTATCTTATCTCCTCTTACAGTAAGCCTCATGCACATGCACATACAATCCCACAGTTTGCATGCTTCCCCCCAAAACAGTATGTGTATGCATGTGCATGACACGAGGCAGTACTAAATGACATTGTTAAACCGTTTTAACTGACAGTTATTAATGATGAGCCAATTCAAACTAAAATAAAAGGAATAAAATACGGTTTGGTAGCTGCTGTATGTAAAACCGCTGTGGTATTAATCACCCCGTTCACATTTCTAAATTTGGTCAGTCTAATCGAGGCACATCTTCAGCATTTGCAACTGACAGTTTCATCATCATCATCTTCACACGCTCCAAACTCATGCGGCTGTTAGTCTTTACTTTTGTGATCTTTTATTTCTGAGCAATAATTCTGTAATCATTTTATGACTTACTTGGGTGCTGCGACTGGCCTTTGCAAGCAGTAAATTTTCCACAGGGAGAGCCATGCTGTCTTTTACAAATTAAAAATAATTTAGATTTTATGTAATAAGTATGACTCTTTATGTCATAATTTTGTCATAATTTTGATTTATCTCAAAATTATGACTCAATATCATAACTGATATTGTCATCATTTTGACTTCTGTCAGTTTAAACATTTTATGTCATACTTTCGTTTCATTTCCGTAATCTCATTTATCTCATCATGACTTTTTGTCATAATTATGAAAAGCCATTTTGACTTTTGTCATAATTTAAACGTCTTGTAATAAATTTGACTTATCTCATAATTATAACTTACTATCTCATCATTTAGATTTATGTCACTTAGCATCTCATAATTTTGACTTCTGTCAGGACCACTATCGTCAAAATGATAGATACTTAGCATAAAGTTTGGTTTGGCGGTATGGTTCTGTTCTGGGCAAAAACCTCCCTGCCCATCCATGCAGCCTGTCATGAATGAGCAGGGAGAGCAGCAATAATAACCCCCCTAGGGTTAAC
>NW_015645292.1:12500-23145 GCF_001515625.1 Sinocyclocheilus rhinocerous
TGGGTTAAATATAACCCAGCGCTGGGTTAAAAAGGGACAAACCCAGCTATTGGGTTGTTTTGACCCAGCATTTTTTAGTGTATACAGTTCAGAGTGAATCAAGTAAAAATATATATATTTTTACAGTGATAATACAGTGATATTTACAGTGATGAAAAAACAGGAAGCAATAAAGGTGTTTCAGAGGCTAGTTTAGTACAAATAGACCACACACTATGAGTGCTTCTTTAACTTTGGGCACTTTTTTTTGTCCCAGGGGTTGATTTTTAGTAATATTTTTGACTTGTGTTTATTTATTTATTTAGTTAGTTAGTTAGTTACATATGACATTGAAATTAAAACTGTCCTGGAAACTTTTTACAGCCCTATTGTCTTAGTGTTAAAATATATAACAGAAATAATAATAAAAAAGGTCTCATTTGATCACATTCTTAATCTCTATGAAATAAAGTAACAGTGATGCTAATACCACAAATTAAGACAAATACATGGCAAAAAAATTTCATTACAAATATCTAAACATTAATAAATCAATGTGAATTTACTAAAGAAGAAAATGACATAAAATATTGATTTATTTTCTGAAAAAAATATCAAAATTAAGTGAGATTTTGCTTAAAATGAGAAAAAAATATCTGACAAAGGGGCAAGAAAAATAATTTTCCTGTTTCCCCTTTGAATTAAGTTTTTTTTTTACCCAATTGACAGCAAAAACGAACAAAATTTTGATACCTTTTTCAGAAAAAAAAAAACGTATTATCTAATGTCATTTTGCTTCTCCAGTAAATATCTTTACTTAAGAATGTTTAGATATTGGAATTGGAAAACAAGACAAATCATAAGTAAGAAAATCATTTTCGCAGTGTAAATTGTTGCATGACTGTCTTATTCTGTGTTCCTCTGGGGTTTGGTGTTGTGTTCTCCTCTGACAGCAGACAGAGCATTTACTGATCCGTCTAATGGAGTAACAGGAAACAGTTCAGTGCTGCAGCTCTATGTGTTCCAGTCTCTGCAGGACTGACAAACCCTCTAGATTAGAAAGCATCATCTAACAGAAAACAACAGTAACAAACTCACAGTTTATAATGACAGTAATGATCTGGAACAACAAGTGTGATGAACATTTAAACTGAACCTGTAAACTGAACATGAATCTATTATACAGATGTATGTGCATTATCCATCTTATCTCCTCTTACAGTAAGCCTCACGCACACGCACATACAATCCCACAGTTTGCATGCTTCCCCCCAAAACAGTATGCATGTGCATGACACGAGGCAGTACTAAATGACATTGTTAAACTGTTTTAACTGACAGTTATTAATGATGAGCCAATTCAAACTAAAATAAAAGGAATAAAATACGGTTTGGTAGCTGCTGTATGTAAAACTGCTGTATTAATCACCCTGTTCACATGTCTCAATTTGGTCAGTCTAATCGAGGCACATCTTCAGCATTTGCAACTGACAGTTTCATCATCATCATCTTCACACGCTCCAAACTCATGCGGCTGTCTGTTTTATGCATTGCCAATGCTGGCGAGATCTTCCATGTAAAGTTATTTGCAAATATATGAGTACACATGCACAAACAATGCATATGTTGTCTTTGTGTAATGGTGCTGTCATGTTTCTGTGCTATATTTACTGTAACTGACACTGCAGTCTATCAAACAAAAAGATCAAAACATACAACAACAAGCATACAACAACAGACATTAACTTAATAAGAAGATACCTTCTTTTAGTCCATTTTTGAGACAGCACCAGTATCCTTTACAGGAAAGGCAATTACAGAATGCATTGTATTAAGTTCAGTAAAAATATCCATCCAAGATTGTGGATTAAATTAGAAAAATATTATATCTAATCACTGTATAGTGAAAATTATTGACAAACGTTTGTTGTCTGCTATGTATTTTAATGTTGATTATAGCATTGTGCTGTTAGCTTTGCAACATGCTAAAGTCAAGCTCTGTTAAAATTAATTGGGAATTGCGTAACATCTATACACTTCTATGTGCATACTTGAATTTTAGTCTTTACTTTTGTGAGCTTTTATTTCTGAGCAATACTTCTGTAATCATTTTATGACTTACTTGGGTGCTGCGACTGGCCTCTGCAAGCAGTAAATTTTCCACAGGGAGAGCCATGCCGTCTTTTACAAATTCAAAATAATTTAGATTTTATGTAATAAGTATGACTCTTTATGTCATAATTTTGTTATAATTTTGATTTATCTCAAAATTATGACTCAAGATCATAACTGATATTGTCATCATTTTGACTTGTGTCAGTTTAAACATTTTATGTCATACTTTCGTTTCATTTCCGTAATCTCATTTATCTCATCATGACTTTTTGTCATAATTATGAAAAGTCATTTAGACTTTTGTCATAATTTAAACGTCTTGTAATAAATTTGACTTATCTCATAATTATAACTTACTATCTCATCATTTCGATTTATGTCACTTAGCATCTCATAATTTTGACTTTTTGTCATAATTATGATTTTTGTCATAATATGACTGTTATTAATTATGACTTTAGACATAATAATGACTTATGTCTTAATTCCATTGTTTGTAATAATTTCAGCTGCTCCAATTTTCACTTAATGTTATAATTATGACTTAGAAGCTCATAATTTAGACTTTTTTGTCATTTTTATTTTATGACTTTTAAGTCGACTTCGTGACATCATAATTTCAATTTTTATGACATAATTTCAGCTTTTTATCTCATAATTATGATTTACCAAAGCATGATTTTTTTTTCTTATATGGCAGAAATGGCCTTCTGTAGTCTCCAGTGCACTTCACAAGAGTGTTTGTGTCTTATGAGGTTTTGTTTTTAGTCAAGTCAAGTCAAGTCACCTTTATCTATATAGCGCTTTATACAATACAGATTGTGTCAAAGCAGCTTTATAGTGTTAAACAGGAAAAACATGTGCTGAAAATGCAAGAGGACAATAGAAAACAGTCAGTTTATCAGCTAAAGTCAGTTCATTGTTGATTCAGTGATATCATCATCCAACTCAGTTCAGTTCTCTTCCTATAGTGTCTGTGCAGTCAAGTCAACAATGTTGCCAGAAATTATGTCCCCAACTAAGCAAGTCGAAAGGCGACAGGGGCAAGGAACCAAAACTCCATCGGTGACAGAAATGGAGAAAAAAACCTTGGGAGAAACCAGGCTCAGTCGGGGGCCCAGTTCTCCTCTGGCCAGATGAAACCAGCATGCTGTGGTTTAATTCCAGGCTGCAGCACACGTCAGATTGAGCAGAGGACTCGTCTGTTTCTCGTGGTCTTGAGCCGATGGTCGACGAGGTCTTCACAGGGGATCTGTCTCTAAGGTTCGTCTAGCTGACATGGTCTCCACTGACATTCAGGGCTGTAGAGGTCGTCTCTAGGTGCTGATCCACCATCTGATCTGGATACTGACTGGATCTGGGTGGCTACGGTCGTTTTGTATGCTGTCTTTGTAGGCAGCAGGCAGTGAGTTTCCTCTTGAAATTGTTTCCATCCAGAGGAAAGAGAGAACGACTTGAGCTGTTATGTAACTTAAGCAGTAATTTAACCACTTTTGCTGTATCTAACATCACATGCATTCAAACGCATTATGATTTTTCCCCCCCCATACCTCATGGTTAATAAGGGCTCAAATTGGAACGGCTCCTGGAGCTCAATGTAGGACACAGCAAGCAAATGCACAAGGCAATAGCTCTACTATATTTAAATTTGAATAGAAATGTTCTTGTTGACCCTTTGGTGCCCATTAAGTAAAGATGGCAGGATCCAGCTCAAATGCACCAGCCGAGCAACTACCATGCAAACATGCATGCATGCAGATATCTTTCCAGGTGTTACAGACCTCTGGCTCTGCTCTGTGGGTGCTCTTCTGTAGTGCACATTCGAGCTGAAGGACGGCCGGTGCCCTGCACCTCTTCAGGTGCCAGTGATGTATGTCATGACTAATTTTAAACACCCTGAACTAAATCACCACAGTCACCATCTCTCACGTTGCTGAAAGTGGAGCACAGTTCAGCCTTTTAGAGAGCACCTGGACTGCACTACATTACCCTTATAACACACACACACACACACACACAAATATCAGACTTTTTTTTTCCTGCTAATTTATTCATATCATTACTCTTATGTGCTACAATCAAACAAGACAACACAAATGAATCTGTTATTTGATAGGTAGACGCTATACATAAACATGGACATGTTGTATAACATGCCCTCAACAACCTTGTTCTTCATCATCTGCCCAATAACCTTAAAAAGAAACAGCACAGAATAGGAGAGTATATGAACATATATTTAAAATGAAGACAGAAGACAGTTTTCATTTAAAGAAAACAAATGAAGCCACTTCTAGATAAAATATTGCAGCACTAGTTAAATAGTGTCTGTTACCTTCTGGAGGAGATTTTTATTTCATTCAAGAAAACAGAAGGTAAAAGATGATGAGGAAAACACAAAGAACCACTGATGGGAGGCTGAAAAAGTGCAAGTTTCTCACAATTGTCTTTTTTATCATATTTATGATTTTTATATAATAAATATGAAATTTATCTCATGATTATGATTTATCAATGCATGATTTTTTTCTTTTGTGGCAGAAACGGCCTTCCATAGTCTCCAGTGCACTTCCCATGAGTGTTTGCGTGGTGCATCGAGGTGCTGCCTCTCTTACGAGGTTTTGTTTTTGGTTAGTATGCTGTCTGTGCACAAACACATATAAAGTGAAAATATAACATATCATGTGAAATCAAGAAAACTAAATGATTCATGAGACGACCCATTTAAGAATAAGTGATGGAATCACACTTCTTTTTGAAGGACACGTCACCATGACACGTCTCCTTGTTGACAACAGTGTAGAGTAAAAGTAAAAGTACACAATTTTTAAACTACTCAAAAAAGTACAATTTCTGATAAAACTACTTTATTACAGTAACGTGAGTATTTGTAATTCGTTACTTCTCACCTGGTTGTTTCATTCTTGAATGAATCAGCATTTTTAAACAAATCACCTGAGTGAATGATTCAATGACTCTATCATAATGACAGTTGATTTGTTACTGAATGAATCAATATTTTTGAACCAACTGGTTCAGTGAATCATTCAAATGACTGACTCATAAAGACAGTCACTTGTCGCCACCTACTGGTGTAACAATACATCCTGCAGAAAGAGTCACTGAAAAATCCCCTCTTTGTTTGCAGAAAGTAATAATAAATCCTGCTGACACACATTCAATGACATTTTCCAAAGCGTATTCATCTGATAAGGAACTCTCATTCATTCCCTGTATAAAGTGTAATGCCACCACTGCACAGTATGTCTTATTTCCCAGCTGTGTATAATTCTTGCTTGTATGGCAGCTTGCTGAGAACATTGTGTTTGCTCTGGATGATTTGAAAACTGATGTCTTTCCATATTCAGAGGCATTCGAGGCATAACAATGCTCCATGAGTGTTAGAGAGACGAGAGAATTAAAAAAGTGGCTCTTGGCACCTACACAGAATAAAATTAACATTTCTGCAGCATCTCTGGTGTGACGGTAAACAGCCACAATGTGTCGGCTGTCTCAATGGATTTAGTTATATCCGTGCGCTCATGACTGAAATAGTTTTAAAGGCTTTCTGAGTTTCTCTAACACAGTTGGGTAGAAATGTGGCTGTTTTGATTAGTATCTCTTTTTGGAGATTTGCACATTTTGGTACTGGTTCATCTCATTTTAAAGGCAATTTTATTTTCTATTTTGTTGGTGCTATGCCATAAAATACAGTATGTGCAGATATTTTAGTATGACTTCAAAGAGCTGTCAATGTGCAATATATTAGTGGTTCCCAAATGGAAGTGTGTGGAAAAAATGCTAAATGCAAATAAAAATGCAGCTAAGCATATAATTATGATTAGTGAGGATGAAAAAAATAAACAGGCTTCTAAAAGGGAGGAGAAATGCATTTTGCAAAACTTGCTGAGATTGTGTAAAATATGATTTAGGGAAGCTGTTGACATGGCATGACCCCTTTGACACCTGAATATTACATGCAAGATTCATCTTTTGAATCACTTTGATTCTATGAAGGACATTCATTAATGCTGTTGCCATGGTGAATTAGAATAATTGAGTGGGTTTGAAATGCACATTAAGATGAGATGATTCACAGGAGGGTTATAGAGTGGCTCTCGCAGAGTCAACCTGCCATGAACATTTCTATCTCTGTGATTAGGCGTCAGGATCACCTTCCCCTCTCCATCTCATTGCGCTGCATCTTATTTAAATCAGACATTTGCAGCGGCACACAGATCACAATGCATGCCATTTTGAAAATGTTGCTGACATTTTACTCAGAAAGCAACCACCCAGATATCAGAGAATGTTCTTTTAAGATTCTCTCAAAGTTATGAACAAACATTCTTAACAACATTAATAGAACGTTTGTTCTAAGTTATCTGTTATACACAGTTATCAGTATACACTGCTTTTAAAACAGGCATTTCAAATGCGGATTTTGGCTTTTTCCTCATTTTAGTAACATACTGTCTGTTCTCAGCTGCTATAGTCTGACACATTATCATTCACTGATAGTCGTCTGTGATGCTGCATTTACCAGTGATTGTAAGCAGCTCGTGTTTACAGACTGGATTTGTTTCCATGTGCATTAGAATGAAGCATTTCTCTGTTTATATGGCCTCTGCTGGAAGCGTTTTCACATGCAGTCATTTGTCTCCATTAGTGCTGCCAAACACACTGGCTAATGAAGCCGGATTGCTTTCATTGCCACAGACTGTTGTGGCGGCTTTCTCTTTATTTGCTCTCTTCCCTTGAGAACATTTCCGTTATCATCTCTGTGGTGTGTGAGTGCTTCCCTTTTATTAATTCCATCTAATTTCTATAAAAGATGGAAGGTCATACTGAGGAAAGCTCACGTTGAGTCAATAATGATGCATCCATATGAACAGATTAGGTTTCATAACGCTCTGATGTTGAATTCTATTTCTGTGCCGTAATTGTTTGTTATTGGATGTCATATTGATGTTACAGCCAACAAACAAAGACTTCTTGCGTGCATTTCCCGTCCAGATATTTGTCTAGTTTTACTCAAGCTGCAAATAGCGGCACTAAAATGCTCCTTTATGTAATATGTGAAAAAGCAATAGAAAAGTATGTGCCATTCTCGGCCTCTCAAGTGCAATTACTGTGCCAGTGAAATACCAGCTGTCATGCTGCTGTTATGAAGGCAGGGAACACATAAAAGCAGCACCATTAGGAGACCAATAGAAAACTGACCTTACCCACACACACACACATATCACCCAACATCAGGACTCCAGAGTGCTTATATGACTTAATGAATCTGGTTTCCTCTCACTCAGTCCTGCTTAGACATCAATGCTATTCTGAAGAGGCTTTATAAGCAATAGCGAATAGCGATGATGAATCAGGTGATGTTTTGTTGTTGGTTTGTCTCACTCTCAATGCTGGAAAGCTCAGGAGCCACAAAGTAAGATCCCTTTAGTTTCAATTTAATTCAATTTGAGTTAATTTTAATAGTAATTCTTATATGTGACCATGGACCACAAAACCAGTCATACGGGTCGATTTTTCGAAATTGAGATCTATACATCATCTGAAAGCTGAATAAATTCCAGGGTCATATATAATAATGAGGCAAAGAAACAATGTTTGGAATGCCTTAAGACCTTATTTTTTGTGTAACTTTACACTTGAAGAAAAGTCCATAAAAACAAGGCCCAATGTGTTGTGTTAATATGAAGGAATTTAACATCGGTGTTTTACCTGCATTTTTAATTACATTTATTGCATTGTATTGGGCCCAATGTGTTGTGTTAATATGAAGGAATTTAACATAGGTGTTTTACCTGCATTTTTAATTACATTTATTGCATTGTATTGTGTTTTAGGATTAAAGGAAATGTTTGTAAACTTAACAGAAAAATTCTCTCCTGGGAGAAAATTAAGGTAATTTATGTCTGCATTGGACAGCAGAATCTCAACATCATGTGATCTACAAAAATGACTCAAATACACTGTACTGCTCTAAAATTTTACATATTACATCCTCATGTAAGCTCAGTGTCAACTTCAGCTCATCATGAGCATCCAGTTCATTTTCTTTTCATTATATAAATAAGTAAATTATAATGTTATCATTATGAATTATACATATTTTATTTTTATTAATATATATTTTATCATTCATTCATATATTATTCACAAAATAATATTTACCTAAAAACATCAAGGGACTGCTGATGAAAACTGGCTTTTTGCTATGTACAGTATTTACATTTATTTGAATGTTTGTTAATGCACATTGTCCTTTTTTAAATGAATATATAAAAATAATATTCAGAGCAGTTTTTTGGCCAGATAATTGACCAGAGCAGATTTCTGAAAGTCTAAAATTGCTTTTGCTCCTCTTTTATAAATGTACAAATGTATAACATACTTCATACTTTCACTTACATTGGAAGCATATTAATTGTAAATTTAAATCAGAGTTCAGCTGGAACTGCAGAACAGGAGCGAGTGTTGTTCATTTCAAGCTTGGCTTCACCTCACTCTCTCTTTCTGTCATCTTTGCACCTGTTGTTAATGCCCGTTTGTGAGCGGTGAGTGCTCTGGGTCTTGGCATCTCACAACTGGCATTTATGAACAGTCACACAAATGGCTTTCAGGAGCCGAGAGAAGAGGACTGCGTGCCAGTAAACCGACTCTATAGCTGCCATCACTCAACATGAAACAGTGTAATGAAATCCCATCTGCTGCAGCTCTGAAACACGGCCAGAGATAATGCATGCGTTTAGTGCGCTTTTGTGCACTTTACAACACCAGCAAGACCATTCTTCAAGACAATAAGTAGAAAGTAAAGTTTTGTTCTTGTAAGATTGAACTCGTCTAGATACACAAACTCCAAAGTTGCAAGGTGTGCAGCATTGTAGGAAAGAGGAGTAGATATTATATTTTAACATTTTGAATGAATCTATAACATATTCAAGCAATTTTCATGTATAACGTATTCATGCAGAGTAATTTCATATGCTACACGGCACAATAATTTGTAGAAAACAGTATAATAAGTAAATGTATCTTGATTAAGGATTGATTGGCTGATTGATTTAATTATTTATTTCAGATATTTGTAATGAAAAACAAAACAGCCATATGCAAAAATAGCAATGACTTTCAAATAAATAAATTGAGCGACCATCTGAACATTTCTTTGTTGAATCAGGCTTTTTTAAATCCTGTTCCTTTTGTTTCAAGTTTGTTTCTTTCTTAGGACTATATGCAGCATGTGCCTGGACCTTTTCATTACCATTTAATCACTAACTCATTAACACAGCACGGCTGTCTAGCAGGCCAATCAATTATCTTACTGATCAATTAAGCGCTGAGACCAAAATATCATCTCAAAACAGCCAATGCTGTGAGCCGCAGGTCATGCTATAACGTGAAAGCCAACGCCAGTCAGGATCCAGTCCAAAGACAAGCTTTAAGAAAATCTATATTCTCTATTTGAGCTTTAAATCGTGTTTTCCAAAGCTTTACTGTGTGGAAAGCATGAAGACGTTTGACTGCATTCAGTGGCACCTTCAAGGTTAGCAGCTGCTAAAGTGCTGGCCTTGCCCTTCACTGTAAGAGAGAGACATTTAAATCCGCCAGACTACATCTGCAATAAAATGCTGCTTTTAAAAGCAAACATCGCTGATTGAAAAGTTCAGAGAGACAGCATGCAATTTTCTAGTGACCTTTAAGGCAACTAGGAGCTTGTGAAAACCTTTTAGCCACACAGAATACTGTGCAAATGATTTCATTTATTAATATTGAGAGTGCACAATAATTTGTTCATTTTTCTAGGAGCTGTTCCTTTCATTTCTAGGGTTTTATTTATTTATTTATTTTTAAGACTGAGACATGATTGCAGCCAACTTTTAATGCAGCATTTGAACTCACTCCCACCCTTACCCACTCCATTTACATGTTAAGCATCTTCTCCATGTCAGAAAAGGCAAAAGCACACAAGTTTGGCTCAGACCTGATCCTGATGTCTGTGAGTCGGTTCGAGAACTGGACAGATTACCATTTGTGAGGCCTGTTCAACTATTTTAGCACAGGTTATTCCATTTCCTTCAGCCTCACAGCTATGTTTAATATTTATGAACCTGCTAGATATGCATACTTGGACTTTCTGTAAGATTAGTAAATACTGGCTCACTCAAATGGAGGCAATGAACAGTAAAGTAATGTGTATGCTGCTCAAATAAATACTAGAGGTTTGCATTACAGTGTTTTTAAATGAATCATGGCTGAAATAAACTGATCTGGGACACATGAAGCTTATTAATATATATACACTGTAAAAAAAATCCGTAAAATTTACGGTAGAAAACCGGCAGCTGTGGTTGCCGGAATTTTACCGTAAAAAATACGATAGCAACGTTTTAGGTTTTACGGTTTTAACTTAAATTTACAGTTAAATACCGTAATTTCATTAACTGATAAAATTTTATTATATACCAACCTATTGAAGTACTAAAATCTGTTTTGTACCTTTGTAATACACTGATAACCACCAAATGCAGATGGTGAT
>NW_015645292.1:23301-41427 GCF_001515625.1 Sinocyclocheilus rhinocerous
TATATATATATATATATATATATATGTGTGTGTGTGTGTGTGTGTGAAATCATGTAATGAACAGCAATTTACTGTGGTAGCCTATGTCAGGTGATAATAATAATAATATAGGTCAGACTTTCTTGGATCTAATGGTGCATTCAAGTATTCCTGGGAAAGTCGTATTTACAAGTTGCATAGGTGAAATTATGATGTCATGTGTGTTCAAGTCACTTTGGTTGGAGCAAAGATGACAATGTACCGTTTCTACAACAACAAAAAAATTAAGTAAAAATCAAGATTTTAAAATTCTACTTCTACACTAAAAAAATGCTGGGTTTGACTCAAAACAACCCAAACCGCTGGGTCAAAACAACCCAATAGCTGGGTTTGTCCCTTTTTAACCCAGCATTTTTTAGAGTGTACAAATTGATGAATAAAGTATGTAAATTAGATGTGTTTTCCTTTTTTAAATTAATTTTATGAAGGTGCTGTTGTATAATACTATCATATTTTGTACATGCAACTTGGCTTTGTTGGAAATGAAAATTTACTGTCAAAACAGACTCTGCATCTGCCATATTTTCTCACTGACACGCTACCAAAACAAAAGCTCAGTGCTTGAAGAAAGCTGCTGAAGTCTTAAAATCTAAATCTAAATTTAATCCTGGCCAATAACTGTGGAAATGTTTAGTCTGCACACGCACAAAGTGACTTTCACTGTCCCGGTCTCATACCTGATAGTACGAGCAGAAACGGTTCATGAATTATATCGCTCCGCCTAATTGAATGCTCAGCAGACCGCATCACAGGCGCCCCTCCCCCGTGTGCTCCTCCGCCACAGCCGCGCGGGCAATTAGTGCGCTCCGGAGCGTGACGGAACACAGAGCTTTACCGGCAAGATCTGATGAGTGCATAGAGCAGGAATGGGCTCGTTTGGAGAGATGCTGTGGATTATACACTCAGTGGGACTTTATGCCCAAATCAGCGTGAATTTGGCAGTGGACAATCCCGTATCTGGAAACGGTAGGTGTGAGGAACGGAAACAAACGGAATGGCATTGAGTGTGGTGGGATGTGTCTCAAACGAGCTGCCCACTTCGCATTTCTGGGGCATCATACGGAGCGGGTAGGAAGCTCAATACTTTTTGATCTTCTTTTGCTGATTTTATGAAGTGTTTGTCTTTACATATGTGAATACTTGAGCTTGAAATTAGGCTAGTTTAAGATATGTTTTTGAAAGTAAAACTTTCAAAAACTGCTAATCTGAAGTTTCTTAGAGTCAGAAAAGATTAAGATTCTTTTTTATGATAAATTATATGGTATTAACAGAAATAGGTCATTAAGTATTTTTAACGCATTCCAAATTAAAACAAATAGAATATTGTGAATACATCGGACTACAGGACAGACTGGGGCAAGTTGTCACAGAGTATATATTCCAGAAACTTTAAAGTATTGGTTAAAATTGCATTTACATATGCGTGTTTTATCTAGCAGTGGCCTAGTTAACACCTATTGTGTTTAAAACTCTTAAATAGAATAATTTTTGTGAATTCTGTTCTCTAAACTAAATTCCTAATATCATTTTTGCAATATAAGTAACAAATGAACACAATAAAACCACACTGACATTCATTAAGATGAGTCAGTTGCATAAAATAAACAGTTGATCTGTGTTCTCATGGCAATTTTAAATAAATATGAGTATTTTTCATAAATGTCAGGTTGGGGCTAGTTGTCACAAATTGTAACTTTTATAAATATATGATTAAAAAAAATACTAAGTGATCAAAACATCAGTTCATCATCATCATTATTATTATTATTATGATATGTAATAGTTTTCTTTTACATTTTTTGCTGTTTCATGAATTGCTTACCACCACGAAATAAAATAAATAAATAAATAAATAATAGTAATTGTGACTTTTTTTCCTCAGAACTGTGTGATATAAACTCACAATTCTGACTTTTCCTTGCAACTGCGAGTTGATAGCTTGCAATACGCACCTTTTCTGACTTTGGACGTCTTTTCTCAGAATTGTAAGATATAAACTCAGAATTGTGAGGGAAAAAAGTCAGAATTTAAGTCAGTTTAAGCTTTAAAAACATGTTTTGTTCAATTAAAGAAAGAGAAAAATGAAGAAACATCTGGAATGTTTCTAAATAAAATGTCAGCTTTTCATTGTAGAATTTGGTGCAGCACTGATCTGTTCAAACCAAAGCAGCAAAATGATTTAACAGTAAATGTTATTAATTGGGATATAAAAGCTAAT
This sequence comes from Sinocyclocheilus rhinocerous, assembly GCF_001515625.1. Taxonomy (NCBI): domain Eukaryota; kingdom Metazoa; phylum Chordata; class Actinopteri; order Cypriniformes; family Cyprinidae; genus Sinocyclocheilus; species Sinocyclocheilus rhinocerous. The sequence goes on from NW_015645292.1 coordinate 25,559, forward strand.
GTGATTTCCTTCTTTAAAAATTGTGTGCTTCGTATATTCAGTGTATTGAAACGTGTCTGATGGGACGTTTTGCTGCACAGAACTGCAGAGAACTTGCCATCTCCTCGTCCGCTGAGATTTCTCTCCGTGTCTCAGGTCAGCACGAGCTGGTTTAATAATGTCTACAGGGGGTTTTGTTCAGACAGGGGGTCCAGCTGGGTCTGACCTCTGCTGTAGGTCTTCGTCCGTATGGAGGTCTTCCTCCAGCTGAGATCAAACCAACACTTTGTTGAGCTGAGAATGAACAAATATCATGCTGGTGTCAACAACTTCCTTATTTCTCATTCATTATTTCTTCTTACACACACTCACTTCCATCATTCAGTGCTAAACCTGTTGAGAATCGCTGTAGTAGGCAATGCTTGCATTTACCTGGTGCAGTGAAGACCAATGAGATTTTTAACGCTGGAAATCTGAAAAAAAATGTGCTGTGTACATAGGTAGGAAGGCAACAAGGCATGTCTGAATCCAACATTTTAGGATGTTATATGATGTTATGGTGTCTTGGTAGCTAGTGATGGGCGCTTTTGTGAAGCTTCAAAACATTTGTGAATCATTTGTTCGAACCAGTCATTCGAATTATGTATCAAACTTGAAACATTTCAGTAAACAAGAATTTGTTACATCATTGCTATAAATTTGTAGACATTTTTGATGACACATTTATATATTAAAAAGGAAGCTCTCCATAAAACAAACAAAATACCCTACAAATGAATGAGATAACAGGTTTTTATACAGACACTTCATATTTAATGGTATTAGATGATTCATTAATTGCATGTAATAGATTACACTTTCAATAAAACATTGCAATTGGTTTGTAAAAGGTGTTTTTATCCATGTTTGAACTCAGTTTTAGTTGCATTTACACCGTTTTGACCAGCAGGCATCACCATTTTGTCGCGTTTCAAGCACTTTGAAACCGTGAATCATTTTGCGAAGCAATTGATTCAAAGTTTCAAAGAGCTTAATTTCTCCCATAACTATTGGTAGCCAGTTTTGCAAATGTCAAAAACTGTTGCAAAGTCATTGACAAACTGATCAGCAAGGCTGATTGGTCAATACAGTGTTCCAGTCATCCTAAAATACACATTATACTAACAGCTACAGTATATACAGTCACTCTACTACAGTCTTTAACTGTGAATATGCTTACAATTTTGCTTAATATATCAAACGTAGTAAGAAATAAAGCATTACACATATGCATATAAAAAGCATTCACCCTTTGGGTTACAGTATAGAGCAATTATGCATTTATGCATGTAGAACAGTGTAGCCTGCAATATTAGAGTAAAAAGGTAATTAATTTCACTGAATTAATCAAAAATAATACAGTTATTGAATGCATAATTAACTTGATTTGATTGCACCAGCATGCAATTATGCACATGAAATTACATTAGTGGATTTCCATGGAAACACATCTTCATGAAGAACGAGGAACATTCCAAGACAAGGTTCCTGGGAAATCAGTCGTCAGGGGAAGTATCCAGGATGATGTGTAAAGCATTGGCAACGTAGCCTACGGCATGCTGCGCGGTAATGCTGCTCTGCTGGAAACCTCATAAAAATAGAAAAAGTGGAAGCAAAGTACAAAGAATGAAAAGAAAACTTTCTGCAATCCACAAGGACACTGGAACCGGGAAGAAAACTCATCTACCAACAGGATAGCAACCCAGCAAAAGCAACAGTGGAGGGGCTTAAAACAGTATTCACATTCATACTCCATACTGCATAGTATATACTTTAAACTGCCTACTGTGTGACAGTATGCAACATTTTAAACAATAGTATGCTATTTTATGCTATGACATCATGTGATATACCTTAAATCTGATTGGTCGAGCAGCGTTACATACATACAGTTCAACAGTAGTTTGTATCATTCACTTGTCTGTGTTTGTTCCAGAGTGTACAGGGACTCTTTCTGAAGGTTACATCAGTTTACCAGTAGGTGGCAACAAATGAGTGAGTCAGCTGAATCCACAGTTTCCGAAGAGCGGAGGGAATATCACTGTATTTATTCGTTTTCTGTTTCAGTTATGATTCTGTATGTCTATATGCCCATCAATTTACACTGTAATGCCGCTTGCAAGCTGTGCTGCGAATCGATCTGTTTTAAACTAAAAGATGGAAAACAGACGTTTTCTCATGCTGAGAGATAAGCAGATGTCTGTGTGTGAGAAAATAGCATGCATGGTGTTAAAAAAATAAATGACACAGCGGATTTGAGCTCCATAAGAAAACTAAGCAACAGCGCATCCATTAAAGACGCAGTTATGACGAAGTAGTTTGTCCCAAAGCTTGCCTATACTCTTCTGCTACATACTCAAAAGTATGTACTTTTTCTTCACAAAAAGAGTACATACTTTTAGGGCATAGTATAAGTAGGCGCAGCAATTCTCTTGCCATTTGCTGTCACTGTCAGGAACTATTTTTTAGCGGAAGGACAGCATTTAACGAACTTACTTAAAAAAAAAAGTAACAGTGAATAAGTCACGGCTGAAGGGCTTGCAGTGACTCCCAAACAAATTACAAATTACTTATAATAATTATTATTATTACTATATTTGTTTATAGTTTATTTCACGGTAGATTCTCAAGGCGAGTGTAAAAGAAAAAAATATACAAAATAATATACAATACAAAAAAAAAAAACACTAATATTATTGAAAAAGAATAGGTAACATCAACAAAATAAAAATACAAAAAGATTATGTGGGTAGAAAAGCAGCCAAATCAAATAAAGCTCTCGGAAATAAAAATGTTGAAAATGCTGAATGTACAAGAATTGTTAGTTCTCTGTGTCATTATTCTTCAAACACAATGTCTTGTGTTTTGCACATTTTACAAATGCAGTTTGTCATTCGTGCATACAGAAAACATGAATTTACATTTATGCATTTAGCAGACACTTTTATCCATAGCAAGTTACTATAGAGGAACATAAGACATCGTCACACAGCCAACAATATTGGTAGTATACAATGCTAGGCTAGATTAGGAAATGAGCTCCAACAGAGAAGAATTTTTGTTTTTTCATGTGCATTGGAAATTCATATTTACACAACGTCATGGCATTTGAGTGATAACAAGAGCAATCTGAAATCTCAGCGTCAATCGTGCAGTGCTTATAATGACTTCTCTAAAGAGAGAGAGAGAGCTGTAACTGCTGCCACAGGTGATCCATGAGTGTGATGAAGCACATACAGCTTCAGCAATCAAAATATGTTAAACAGACTGATGTAAGAGCGAGATGATGGAGTCTGTGTTAGTGCTGGGCACATTGACTCTCAGACAATAACACTGCAGCATTTTCGACTCTGGATAATCACCTTTATACCAACCAGTTGGAGACTGCATATTAATGACCAGAGGAACTGTAGGACACACAGACTTTCTCATTCCAAACAAAGAAAACAGATGGTCACGGTGTATATTCTCATTACAGAAACAAAGAGCAGAAATCAGGGAGTAATTACCAAGACGCAAAGGGAAAATATGTTTATATGGTGTGTGTGTGGAGCTGATTGGATAAAATCTCAATGTAAAACATATACTGTACAGACCAATTTGGCTCAGTTGCACTACAAAACAAAGATTATTGGAGTATATTTTGCAAGAAAATACCATTTCAGTCTTTCTACTTCAAAACTTTACCGTTAATTCAATGTTTTACGTGCTGTTTCTTTGAAAATGTTTGTAAAATTGACTAAATCGACTGTGAAGTTTTCATAAAATGTCAATCATTTTATTGATGATTTAATCAAAAATAATTCCTGTAGCTATTATTGTTGATAACATAAAAATGCACTAAATAAATCATATCATTGTAATATATTGGCGTATTATTAACATTTCTGCATACATTGAACAAGGTTTTTTTTTTTTTTGCTATGCATTTTGTTCATCAGCTATATTTTATTCATAGCTTAATTAAAATATGACAAATGCTATAAATATTACATAATATTTATTAAAATATTCTACCACATAATTTAGTGTATTTAGCCAATTGTTGGGAATTAATGGTGTTAATTAACGCAGCAACTTGTGTTTATCTGCTTTTTATAACAGTATCTTAATTGCTCACCCAATCAGAATTTAGGTTCAGATGTCATAACAGTTTTATAATGTGCAATACTATCTACTTCTATGCACATATATTGTACAATGCAGTACAAAATACAATGCAATGTATAGTTTCCAGTGCAGTACACAAACTGACACGGTACAGACAGATTATAGATAGATATGAATGCACAAATGTTTCTGATATGCAGCCTGACATGAAGCATATAGCAGACGTGTGGAGTGTGTCAGGAGATGAGATGAGGCATGCTTCACAGTGTCCATCCCTGGGGTTAGAAGAAATCTGCTCTGGGACGGTATGAAGTCTCAGTGGATCAGTGCTTCAGTTCTGCTTGAATTGCATTAGTCTCTTTTTAGTCTCAATTACGTGCTTATTTCCTGAAAGAGAGAGTGACTCTAATGCAGCACAGACATGCACATCTGTGGTGGGTTTTTTAAACCCCCGTCTGGACTCTTTTTGCTTTTTTATTTGTCATTATTCTTCATTTTTAAAAACAATCAAGATTATGATGATTTTTGTAGGCCTGTTATATTAATTGAGTGACTTCATGTATGCTTTCAAGCAGTATGCATTGAATGTCTTTGTGCTTGCTTTTTAAGAGAGACAACATATTTTTTCAGTGCAATCAAATGTGCATCTAGTTGTTGAGCAGATTCTCTCCACAGTAAGAATATTAATGTCATCCTTCATCCTTATGAATGTGTGATTTATGACGCCTGTTTTACCACAGACAGACATAGAAAGGGAAGTGGTGGAGGCTTTACAGTGGCCTCATTTTATTCCCTTTGTTTGCAGCAGGACTTACTTTTCAAATCAATTGAGTTTTTTAATTATATGCTATATTCTGTAATTCTGACTACATTTGAATTTCTGTATGTTTGTTATGAATAATTAAGTTATTTTAGTGTCATTTATTAATATTTTGAATCAGTTTTTATTTTTATATTTTCCATGTTCATTTTAAAGTTTTAGTAATTTTGTTGTTTTTTTCATTAGTAGTTTTTTTTTGTCATTTAATGTCTATATAGTTTTATTCATTTTTATTTCAGTGTGTTTGTTTTCGTACATCACGTTTAAATCAAAAATGAGAAATGTAGCCTTGGCAACTAACTTTATTATTTTTATTTTTTCACATTTGAATTTATTTCAGTTAACATTTATTTCAAGTAACAATGTTTTTTTATGGTTTTTAAAATTTAGTTTCAGTTTTTGTTTTAATTAACTATAATAACCATTTCACTACAATAAATATTTTGAATATTAAGCCCTTTTCTTGCTGCTTTAATATGAATAATGTGCAGCAAAATAATACTTTGGAATGGAATTTATTATTATTATTATTCATTCTTTAAGTTTTAGATGCTGTATCATCTCAGTAAGGAAAATGTGAACTATACGCTAAATAATCAGAACATCTTCAAAGCGCTTCAAAGTGCTTTGATGCCCAAGCAAATGTAATAACAATAATTTTTTTTTAAACTTTTTTTTTTTAAGGGAAATTTTTTTTTCCCCTTGGTTATTTTTATTATTTACAGCACAGCATTTACATCTACACACAGGAATTGAATATGTAAAATATGTGATATGAAAATGAAAATGTCTTGAAATAAGCCAAAAATAAGATTGAATTGAATGTCATGAAATAAACCAAAAATAAAGTTTGAATTGAATTAAAAAGTTTCATTGAATTGAATTGTTCTTAATTGGAATTGATGGTTCTATGAGGAACCTTTAAAATCCATGGAACCTTCCCATTCCAAAAAAAGGTTCTTCATAGTGAAAAAAGGTTCTTTAATGAAGACATGGAGAACAGGAGTTTGCAGAAGCTGTTTCTCTCTGGAACATTTGAGTCCCTTTAGGCAGCTGGCATACACACATACTGTATGTGTTTGTGTGTTATGAATTCATTATATTGTTTGTCCTCAGATGTGTCTGCTTAATTATCTCCAGTCCTTTTGCAATTAATTTGTTTTCCTGAGCATTGGACTCTCAGACCTTTAAAGGGATAGTTCACCCAAAAATGAAAATTCTGTCATTAATTACTCACCCTCATGTCGTTACAAACCCGTAAGATCTTCAGAACACAAATTAAGATATTTTGGATGAAATCCGAGAGCTTTCTGACCCTGCATAGACAGCAACGCAACTACCACGGTCAAGACCCAGAAAGGTAGTAAGGACATCGTTAAAACAGTCCATGTGACATCAGTGGTTCAACTATAATTTTCTTTACTCAACAATTTCTTCTCTTTTCCGGTCAGTCTTCGCTGCCTGAAAGTATCTGTGTGAAGAGATTCACGGAACCAGTAGCTGATAAGAGAGAGCAGGATGACTAATGGTCAACAAAATGCATAAGGTATCAAGTGTAGTTTTTAAAATCTCTCTTTCTCTTCAGCTCTTTTCACCGAGGTTCCTCATGACGTGGTCTCTCAGGCTGGAGATGATGTGGAGATGGCCTGCTCCTTCAGAGGTGCTAGCTCCTCCTCCGTCTCCTTGGAGATCCAGTGGTGGTACACCAGACACAGCAGAGAGTGGGCGGAGCAACCAGCATGGACAACCAATCAGGAAAGACTCTTTTTAGTTGTTCAGATTTTATATATATATAAAAGTATAAAAATATTTCTAAATAAATTGGACTATTTTACCCAATATTCAAGCTATGTATTTTTATTGACATGATGATTTTTTTTCCAAGAATATATTTGGTTTAGCACTTAATTTTCATTTTGAATGTGTGTGTACAGGTGGTTTCACAGGAAAACACACCAAAGGGGGCGACTAAAATAAGCGTGAGTTTTGCATTTTGAAATTTGTCTTAATTTGACTAAATGTAAGTGCTTAATGATCAGGTTTACATATGCATTATATTCTGATTTATTATATTTAGCTTCTTCTGACATATATTCTGGCACTTCACATCTACTGGGATCTTCTTAACAAATTCACATCAGCACATTCTGATCAAACTAAGACTTGTTCCTGCTATTTTCTTGTTGAAATTAGTCAGTTTTGCCAATTCTTTTAAATAATTTTTAAGTAATTCTGCAGTAATTTAATTATCTCATTAATTCTTATCCATGTCCCTGACAGCAACAAACAAGAGTGGAGTTACTTACAAAATAAAGGCCATGAGGGGCTTTTACCTGTCTGTATATTCATGTTCATTAATTTTGCTTTGTGAGAGAATCTGTCTCAATGTCGCTCCAAACATGCTTCTTCAGTAGATGGACTAATTTTAATTGGTGCACATAAACATGATTGGTTTTCTTAATTCACAAACTTAATTAGCTTACAAGGACTTGTTTTGTGGGAGTCTCGGATAGTTAAATGTTCTTGTTCAATATTCATATTTGTGTTTGTTTTAAGGTGGTAAAAGTGGTTGGCAGCAACATCTCACATAAGCTTCGTCTGTCTAGCGTCAGACCATCAGACGAGGGAACGTACGAGTGTCAGGTCATCGACTTCAGTGAAAGCCGAGCCCAGCGGCACAGAGTTCAGGCGTATCTGCAGGTACAGCCAGACGTCCTGAGTCCCGTCCACAACAGAGACCAGAAGAAAGAAGAGGAGAAGAACACGTCAGAGCAGAACGCAGGTCCTGAAGACCATCAGAAGGGCCACCATAAGAAAGAAGAAGAGCAGAGGACATGGCAAGTGGCTCATCAGTTTTATAAAGAGGATCATCATCAGCTCCACGAGGGGAACAAGACAAGATTGAAGAAACAGCAATCAGAGAGCAGAGATGTGAAGACAGAGTGACTGTCCTGCTGAAAACTGCACGTGAGAAGAGAGACGCCTCGATAAAACTAGAACAGTCCTGATGTTACTAACCATATCCTGACACAAGTTGTCCGCATAATTAGTCTTAACATTAGTTTTATTGCGAACTGAAACTGATTTGTGCTTCTTCTATCAAAAGGAACCAGCAATGTGTAGATTTAAAGGGATAGTTTGCTGTCATCATTTACTCATCCTCGTGTCATTTCAAACCTCTATGACTTTCTGACAAAGTGATTCAAACTATTTAATAGCTTTTAGAATTGAACCTACTCACTTTTGGAACCATTTCTGTTTGCTGGTCATCTTAAAAACACTTGGAAGTCAGCAAACATTTGTTTTCTTTGCGTTGCACGTCGGTATAAAAGTTCAGGTTTGACTCAGGCTACACCTCTCCTGATTTGTTGGTCATCTGGTCATCGTAAGGAGAGGAGAAGAATAGGGTTAATAAAACAGCAGCAGAAATGAGAGGTGATTATTAATGACTGAGAAGAAACGAAGAGGGTGAATTTAGCTGCTGGCAGAGAGTGACATATTAATTTATTCATTAATAAGGAAGGACAGATAAGGACTGAATGTAAAATATTATTTGTGTTAGTGATGTTTACCTTTACTGATCTATACTCCTACACATTTTATTTGTATGTGATTTTCATTTGTTTAGCTTGTATCATGACAAAAATGTGTTGCGCACAAGATGGTAAATGGCTGTGTGTGTGTGTGTGCTTTATAAGACTTAGAAATAGAGCTACATTTCTAAATGGGCTTTTCCTTTAATGTTGAACAGTTGAACTGCAGTTTTCTGACGTTAAAGTGATTTTAATGATGCATCTTCTGTATATCTGCTTTGATGTTCTGTATGGAAGAAGATGTGTCAGTTATGTAACTTTATGGTATTTCTGAAGATACACTCTAAAAAATACTAGGTTAAATACAACCCAGTGCTGGATAAAATAGGGACAAACCCAGCAATTGGGTTGTGTTTAACCCAGCATTTTTTAGTGTATTATCACGTTTCAGTTAAGTCATATAAACATTAAAAATAGTTGCTGTTATTTGCTCAACTCTAATTTTGTGATGATAGTTTATAAAGTCTGAAAATATGCTTTTGAAGCTTGATTTATTGTCTTCTGTTCAGAGATAAGATACCGTGTTCATGCTATTTTTATTATCAGGCTCTTCTGTAAATTGTGCATGATGCAACACTGCCACCCTCTGGATAAACCTATAATCTTCAGATTCATTTTCAAACAAAAATTATACTATTGGGGCCTAAATGTGATGATAGCCTTCCGAGGAACATCATTTATTTAATATAAAAGCAGTTTCTATTCTGTTTTATTCACCACGAAACTACAATCCTGTCATCAATTACTCATGTCTTTTTAAGCCTGGGAGAACAAACCATTTTTTAAATTTTAATTTCAATACATATGACAGTTCACTCTCATCCATCTGCAGTATTTACATTGGGAAATACAGGGATCAACTGCATTTTTATGAGTTAATTTATTACTTGTTATGAAACAAAAGTGAATGTGGCCAGAAAATGATGCCAAACGTCTGATTCGACTGTAATGCTGTATGTAAATGTTTATGTGCTCTAGCAACAGTGTTTGGGAAAAGAGCGTGTGATCAGTAACTGTACGCTGTCTGACTGACTTCTTGTGTTGGCAAATGAATAGTCATGTGCTGAGATAATCTTCTAGTGTTCATGTTGATAACCGCATTCTGGGCATCATTTGAAGTACATCAAACGTGTGCAATGATGAAACTGAAGAAAAACCTTTTAATGGGCTCGTATCATAATTTTAGAACCTCAGGAAATAACATTGATTTAAAAAATGGTTAGTCATGGGTTTTTTGGACATAAAAAAGTCTTAGTGGACACATTCAATGGGCATCGTTATAAATTTGCATGATTAATGTGAACAAACAGATGTCACTTTTGAGAGTCGATTTTGCTGCTTAGTATCAAAAAATAACCTTTTTTACACTTTTCAAGAATTCAAATTAGGTTCTTCATGATGTGAGGCCTTTAAATGAAAACAGATTAAAAACGTAATAGCGTAATGGTTTTTAATGAAGTCACAGCTGAATATAAAGATATAAAGATACCAAAAACATAAAAATTGCATATAAAATGTTTACTCTCTTAAACTACTGTCTCTTCCATGCATGCATCATTTTCATTCTTGTGTTTTTACAGCATGATATTTCCCACAATGCAATGGGGCGCCAAACACATCCAGGAATATGCACGTTTCAGCGTCCTAAAAATGAAAGGATTTCTTGACATTTATTGTTGCATATTGCCCAGCTTGGCTTTCACATTCTTAGAAAAATACAGTATATAAAAGATAACGTAATACTCTGTGAATACTAACAAGTACATGGAAAAATAGAGGATTTCACATTCCGTTCTCCAGCACCGAAGGGTCTCATTTCCCGATGATAACGTTCTTGTATCCTCTAACGTGGCCCAGCTTGTCGCTGTCAAAATCCACCACGAGTTTGCGCAGGCCAGACTGAGTGGGAGTGAAGTAGATTTTGACTTTGGCCTCCTGCCCGGGTTCGATGGGTGACTCCAGTCTGAGACGAATAAATATTTACACGTTAGAAATCTAACTAACAGACACTAGCAAAGAACAGCATGAGGTGTATCCTCGCTGTGTTTAAATGTACAGTCGGTATTAGAAGTGAGAGGACCACCCTGAAAATCTGGGATTGTGGGGAGTTTTGAAAAATGTTAAAACAGATGATAATGGTCTGACAGTGAATTATTCAGTCACAGACTTTTTTGATGCACAAATGTTAAATGTTTTAACTCTAGCTTATGCACATTTTATGAATTGTACGTTTTATTTATTTTAAAAATATACGTTTTTTTAAGGATTAAGTTTAGATCCAGATTTCATTTTACGATCCTGTTCTGCACTGTAAAACATCATATTTCAAAGAGAATTGGAGTATTTCAGTCTTTCTACTTTCATGTGTAATTACTCGCCATTTCTTTGTAATTATTGGTGAAATTTGCTAGAGATTTCTAAGTGTAAAAAGGTTTCTACAACCTTTTTTTTTTAGTGTGCTTACTACAATTATTATTACAATAACTGGATAATTAGTGGGTATTAACTAATCCTAACCTTAACCCATGTAGTTAGTACAACCTGTCCATGTATATTTTGTGAACTGTATTTGCATATTGTTGCATCCATTTAGCATTTTTCCATGTGATATCTCAAAATGTGGCTCTGAAAAAAAAAAAAATAATAATAATAAATTATTGTTATTGCTGCTATTACTGCTCAAAATAATTAAAGTATGTACACATCAAAAATATAAATCTGTATCAATGGCTCAAAGATGTTAAGATGTACGCATCAAAAGAAATTTACAAAAGTGATTTTATGTCCATAGAAAGCACATTAAATGTAAGTAAAGTGTCTACATTTAAGGTTTCAAATAAGTTTTTGAAGAATAAAATGTCAAAATTTGGTTGAAATAATGTTCCATTGTCATTCAGTGTAACACTTATAGTTATGTAAAAATTCAAACAACATGCTTATTCTGACGTGTACATATTAAAATATATAAAACAATAAGGGAGCATATTAAATTTTATTGTGTTTTAAATGAGTAACAGAAAACTTTTACATTTTTTTGTTTTTTTGGAAAAACAACAATTTAAAGCAGTATTGTTTTTATGCTAATATTAAATAATAAAAAGTAATTGAAAAATATTATAATATATATTATAATAGAATTATCAGACTTAAGTGTATTTGAATAGTATTTGCGTCTTTATCATGCTTCCATATAGCATTATTTCATGTGATATCCCAAAATGTGCATTTAAATAAATGGACCGTGTTTCTGCTTTCTCATTCTACTGAAGACACACAGCAGCGTTGTTGAGTTCTTACTTCTCGGTGATGCTGCTGCCGCCGGTGAGGTTTGCGCCCTCGATGGTGAAGCAGCAGCCTTGTAAGGTTTCTGGCAGCGGGTTCTGTAAGGTGAGCTCTGCCGCCAGCTTACGCTTCTCTTTGGGTTCTCCCAGAATCTGGAATGACACACATACATCAGCATGAATATGATCTCCATTGTCATGTCCACTTGTGATCCTGTGGTCGTACCCTGATTTTGATCTCGGGGTCGTCCAGCACGATGTCACGCATGGCCATCATGGCTTCCTTGGTGCTGTAGTCGATCAGCAGAGCGCCCAGACGGATGAGATTGTCCTCCGTTAGATTAGTACAGTATTTACTGTAGTTCAGCCTCAGAGGAACCTTCCTATCTGTGAACAAACACACAACATAGTGAGGACACGCACTACAGTACATGCATAACACAAAGCATCTACACAACTTCTACTAAATACTAAATATAAATAACAAAAACTAGGCCAAAATGGAAAAGCCATGTGTGACAAACTAAGGACACCTTTACTGATTAACTGATCATCAGCAAGTGTGAGCGGCTCTATAAAAGCAGAGGTTTTGGCAGTTTGCTGGTCTGGAGCCTTCAGAAATTAAATAATGATCATACATAATGATACATAATGTTACATGATCATTCAATCAGAAATTAAATAATTAAAGAATTTATTATTATTATTATTAATAATAATTATATATGCAATATTATTATTGTATAATATAAATATAATTAAATAATATAAAATGTTTACAATAATAACATAAATAATATTAAAATGTATAAATCAATTTATTTATAAAATAAATAACTGTTATTAATACTACTACTACTAATAAAATCTAATAAAATCGATTCAATATTGGATAATTATTTATTTAAAACAGCCTTTTATTAAAAATAGTCATTGCACTCTAGGCCGTGCATTACAATGACTTTACCAAAGCCAAAACCATACTTCTGTCAGGACCACTATCGTCAAAATGATAGATACTTAGCATAACGTTTGGTTGCATATGCAAATGTTTATGTGAATGCCTGGCCAATGCACTGCTAGCATGTTTTTATCAAATGTCTGTGCACAAAATAGAGCTTGCTTATGTAGATGCGCTCACCTTTGCACACTGAATCACACATCAACACATAGAGCAGTGCAGTAATGAAAGCACAGGCCGCTCACCTCCTCCAGGTGCCAGCTCCACATTGAGCAGGTCTTTGAAACCGCACTCGCGCCCGATGACGCCGTTATACGACACGGCGCGTGACGCAAACACCAGACGGCACTTCTTATCCTCCTCGGTGTTATTGGTCACGATTGCAAAGACGTCAAAGTCGCAGCCCTTCCTGATCCCCGTCGACAGCTTGATGGTGATTTGCAGCCCAGGGTTCGCTTGCTGCTGATGCAGCTTGTTCTGGTGGTTTGCTTTCTCGAAAACCTGCCTCTCCTCCGCAGAACCTGCAAGAGGTCATCGCAAAATCAACCTCCTCTTCATGCGCGTGGTTATTGAAAGGAAGTGCACTTGTTTGCGTGTTCCTACCTTCAGGATATTTGTACAGGTGTGTGATGTCTTCTCTCTCATCTCGGCCTACGCTCTTGGTGCTGATCTTCTGCCCCACTTTTTGGTCATTCACGATTTTCCTTGTGCTCCCATCGTTATACTTCAGGATGTGCACTAAGTCTGCGTTCACCTCCGCGAACACAAACGGTGCGTCGTATTTGAAGGTGAGCTCTCCCTCTTTTATCGCCCGCACAGGAACCGGCCCGCAGCAGAACACGCCTGAGAGACAGAAAGACACTTCTCAGCTACTTTATTTTAGTTTATTTATTTGAGATCTTAAAATAATTTTCTTTTTGACAGAGTTAAATCTGTTCATCATATAAAGCAATCGTATCTCTTCACAAGACTTGGATTAAATTGCTCAATATATAGGGATTGATTTTGAAATCTTGCTTTTAAGTTTTGGTTACCTGGACTTTTATTGACAGAAACTTCTCAGGTTTTAAAAAAAAAAAGGATATATATATATATATATAAACCTGAGAATATAAAATTGTTGTCTTGTTTTCCAGTACAAATATTGAAACATGCTTAAATCAAGATATATTTATTTTAGATGCAAAATCACTTAAGATATTAAGATTTGTTTTCTGAAAAAGCGAGCTTTTGTTTAAAACAATAAAAAAATCTACCAATGGGGTCAGAAAAAGAAATTTAATTCAAATGGGAAAACAAGATTATTTTTTGTTCCTTGTTGGCAGATATGTTTTTTTTTTTGTATAAAGCAAAAACTCACTTAATTTTGATACATTTTTAAGAAAACACAACTTAATATCTTGAGTAATTTTGCTGCTTTTGTTTTACTTCAAGTTTTGTTTCCTAAAAAATATATCAAAATTAAGTGATTTTATTTCTTAAAACAAGAAAAAAATATCTGGCAATATAGGGTTGTTTTCCATTTGAATTATTTTTATTTTTATGACTCCATTGGCAGATTCTTTTTTTTCTCATAAACTCAATTTTGATATATTTTTCAAAAAACAAGACTTAATATCCTAAGTCATTCTGCTTCTCAAATGAAGTGAGTTTATTTCTTAAAACAAGAAAAAAATATCTGGCAATATAGGGTAAGAAAAACAATTATAGAAAAATTATCTTGTTTTCCATTTGAATGATTTTTATTTTTCTGACACCATTGGCAGATTGTTTTCTTGTTTTACGCATAAACTCAATTTTGATATATTTTTTCAAAAAACAAGACTTAATATCCTAAGTCATTCTGCTTCTCAAATTAATGTATCCTGATTTAAGAATGTAGTTGTAATGGAAAATACTTTTTTTGCTGTGCAGAATTTAGATTTTTGGGTGAACTATCCCTTTAAGCTTAGGGATGTTTGATTTGCTGTATGACAGAAAGAAAGAGCCGTCTGCACACCTTCACTTTTCTCCTGCGGCGTCGGGTCACTCGCTTGCCAGCCGTCAAAACCCGGAGGGAGATCGGATCGCGTCATCCAGCTCTCGACCCAGCAGTGGTAGTTCCTACAACAGATAAACACATACTGTAAGTATCCAAATGTGTGCTTTCTGTATTTTTAAATACAGGTTTTGACTGACAAATCACTTTCTGCATGTGTTATTTTTATAGAAGTGTTTTAAAACATGTTTGGATAAAAGACGTGGTTCTTCATACCATATCATATCTCTGGTGCTGCTGTCTATTTCTCCTTTCTCGTTGAGATAACGCTCGATTACAAGGTTGCTGTTGGTATCATGGGCGGAATAGAAGTTTGTTACCACCCTGCATGGGATTCCCAGAGCACGAGACACTGAGGAAAAACACAAGAACCTGCTTCATCTCTAGTTTTATCCAGTGCTGTTTTTCAACTGGCTTTGCTTTAGAAGTTGACTGGAGGCTTAACACAGAACCAAAACTGTTTATTGTACAAAAGTAACAAATAAGTCTTTAGAATGAAAAAACTGCATAATTCTAACAAAATGTAAAATTATTAACATATAGTCCAAATAGGAACATTTAAATTTTTGCTGATGTGTAAAGAAACAGTAGATCAGACAAAGCTCAGCTTGTTTCTGCCACAGGATTTAAAAATATAAAGGGTAATTGAGACTTTTTTTTTTTGCACACTTCTGACTTTTTTCGCTCAGAATATAAACTCAGAATAGTGAGATATAAACTCATAATTGCATGCCATAAACTTCAAACTTTTTATTTACGGAAATTATGAGTAGGGTTGTGACGGTGAGGAAATTTTCTCACCGGTTAATCGACATGTGACGACACCGGTAATACCGGTAACACCGTGGGGGCGGGGGCGTTTCCTCTTTTCCTTGCTTTCCTTCGCTTTTAAATAGCTTATAAAAGCGGCACGCACATTTTACTTTCACTTTCAAATAGCGGCAATTCGGCGTAAAGCAATTGTTCGTTTTTAGTTCGTTTGAATTTTCCCTCTTTTCCTCGCTTTTAAATAGCTTAAAAACACCGTGCACATTTTACTTTCACTTTC